>NC_090729.1:31342580-31362580 GCF_036898095.1 Palaemon carinicauda | reverse complement strand
AACCACGGCGACATCACACATCCCTGTCTCAGCCCCACTCTCACCGGAAACCAATCACTCACTTCATTTCCTATTCTAACACATGCTTTACTACCTTTGTAGAAACTTTTCACTGCTTGCAACAACCTTCCACCAGCTCCATATAACCTCATCACATTTCACATTGCTTCCCTATCAACTCTATCATATGCTTTCTCCATATTCATAAACGCAACATACACCTCCTTACCTTTTGCTAAATATTTCTCGCATATCTGCCTAACTGTAAAAATCTGATTCATACAACCCCTACCTCTTCTAAAACCACCCTGTACTTCCAAGTTTGCATTCTATGTTTTATCCTTAATCCTATTAATCAACACTCTACCATACACTTTTCCAACTACACTCAACAAACTAATACCTCTTGAATTACAACACTCATGCACATCTCCCTTACCCTTATATAGTGGTACAATACATGCACAAACCCAATCTAGTGGTACCATTGACAACACAAAACACATATTAAACAATCTCACCAACCATTCAAGTACAGTCACACCCCCTTACTTCAACATCTCAGCTTTCACACCATCCATACGAGATGCTTTTCCTACTCTCGTTTCATCTAGTGCTCTCCTCACTTCCTCTATTGTAATCTCTCTCTCATTCTCATCTCCCATCACTGGCACCTCAACACCTGGAACAGCAATTATATCTGCCTCCCTATTATCCTCAACATTCAGCAAACTCTCAAAATATTCCGCCCACCTTTTCCTTGCCTCCTCTCCTTTTAACAACCTTTCATTTCCATCTTTTACTGTCTCTTCAATTCTTGCACCAGCCTTCCATACTCTCTTCACTTCTTTCCAAAACTTCTTCTTATATATATATATATATATATATATATATATATATATATATATATATATATATATATATATATATGTATTTATATATATATACATATATATAAATATATATATATATATATATATATATATATATATATATATATATATATATATATATATATATATATATTATATATATATATTTATATATATATATATATATATATATATATATATATATATATATATATATATATATATATATATATATATATATATATATATATATATATATATATATTTATACATACTATATATATATATATATATATATATATATATATGTATATATATATTTATATATATATATATATATATATATATATATATATATATATATATATATATATATATATATATATATATATATATATATATATATATATATATATATATATGTTATCCCAGAGAGGGATATGAAAATTATGATTGGCGACTTAAAATGCTAAAGTTACAATAAATAATTAAGGGATGAAGAATGTGATGGGTGTTGAGTGTCTTGGTGAAGTTGCAAATGAAAAAGGGGCAATTTTTTTTATGTTTTTGTTCAACAAACAATATTGCCATTATAGGTAGTCCTTTTCTGTAGAATGACATCCACAAATATACATGGACTCCACGATATGGCAATTGAAAAAAATAAAATGCATTACATAGCTAATAATAAAGATAGAAGCAGGACTGAGAAATTTAAGAATCTATAGAAGTTCAAAAAAGACCCAACAGAAAGGTACACAGAATTTAGCTTTGGGAAGATAAGCGCAGAGAAACATTATTAAGTGGATGTAGAAATTTATTTGATTTGCAGTCTTAGAGACTTTTAGAGACGAAAAGCACACAAAGATTCGATGAGGGTGTGAATTAAGGATAAATATCAGTTAGTCAGTAGTGAGGTTTTGGTACACAATTACAAGGAGAAAAGCGTGAATATAAACTATAATATGGATCCTAAAAAAAGGAGAAAAATCAAGAAATTGGTTGTTGAATATTTTCGAGAGAAGTAAAGAAAATAACAAAGTAGAGCAAGGTAAATATGCCAGAAATGACTTAAGAGAATATTTGGAGAAAAAGGCAAGTGAGGCTAACAAACCTTTGTATTAGGGAAGTGCCTATGGTGTAAGATACGTTCGTATTATTATACCCGCCGAAAGCTAATGAAGACCTTGATTTGTGTTTATAATCGAAGCTATCATTAAAAAAAAACAACTCAGGGGATGGAAAAACCTTTGAGTCGATGGAATAACAGCTAAGATGATACTAGATTACTTACAATATTATTTGTGTAATTTAGCATGAAGAGGTAAAACCTGATGAATGGAAGTTATGAGTGTTGGTGAAAATGACTAAAGATGAGACCTGACTAATGGCAATAATTGCTGAGGTATCAAATTTACATAAGTTTTCATGGAAATATATAGTTTACTTAATCTAAAAAGACTAGAGAGAAAGATTGATTAAAACCTGAGAAATGAAAAATGGAATTAAGAAAAGGTAAAAGTGGTTCTGACATGATTTACAGTAATACGTAACATATAGAAATTCACTTATGGTGTCAATTGCACACCTAAAAAGCCTTTGATAGTGTGCACCAGCCAATTTTGAGGAGATTCCTGCATTATTGTGGAATTCCTCTTAAATATGTGAATGTGATTAAGTCTGTCCATAAGTATAGCAAGTGTAAAGTAAAAGGTAATGAAGTCCTTTCAGAGGAATTTCCAGTAAACAGCGGAGCACATCAAAGGAAAGTATAACTTACGTTATTTACCCGTATCATGGATTCTGTAATGCCTAGAACATTCGTATATAATGGAAAAGGATTGGACTGGATTGGTAATAGGAAATGTTAAGACATAGAGTATACTAATGAAGCTATCCTTATTAGCAGAAAACACCAGGATTCCCAAAGTTTGCTTACCAGAATGCAAGAATTATCATACTACGTTGGGCTCAAGGTAAGTAGATAAAAGAAGGTGATGAACATGGTGTAGGCAATGGAAAGCGATATATCATTGGAAGGTGAAAAGATTACTGAGATTATAACTATGATAACCATTACAGGGTCTTTGGAATTAAAGTTTAGTGAAAGATTGAAAAAAGAAAATCCCACGGCATTTAGGTTGAGTAAAATTTTTAAATTAAATTGCTGGAAATTAAATGAGAAATCAGACTATACATTGGTTTATTGTGATTGCTGTTACTGTAAGGATATGAGTCAGCAGCAGATTTAGTAGATTTGAAAACATATCCTTCAGAAGAATATTGCGAGTTAAATGCCAGTTATGGATTAGAAATGAGACTATAGGAGAGATAGACGGAGATGACTTGGGCATGCTTTTCACTCTACCGAAGAGGGATTAACTCACCCTATTTTTAAATGAGCTCCACGTGGCACTATATATATATGTATATATATATATATATATATATATATATATATATATATATATATATATATATATATATATATATATATATATATATATATATATATATATAATATATATATATATATATATATATATATATATATATATATATATATATATATATATATATATATATATATATATATATACATAATGTCTGTCTCTCTTGTAATTTCATTTCTAATCCGTAACTGCCATTTAACTCCCAATATGCTTTTGAAGAATTTGGTCTCAAATATACCAAATCTTCTGCCACGCATGTCCATACAGTAACATCAATCTCACTAAACCGATATGTAGTCCGATTTCTTAATTAATTTCAAGCAATTTGATTGAAAAGTTTCACTCAACCTAAATGTTGTATGATTAGCTTTTTTCAATCTTTCACTAAATTCTAATTCGAAACACCATGAAATGGTTATCATAATGATAATTTCAGTAATCTTTACTCCTTCCATTGACATTTACTTTTCCATTGCCCACTCCATTCTCATCCTTTCTCTTTCTTCTAGTTATTTTGAGCCCGGACAGCACCCTATACCCTACTGCCTCGCCAGGTTCAAGGCCGGACAGCACACTGATGCCAAGTTCCTTAATTGCCGACGACCTCACAACACTTGGCATACCATAAGACCTGCAAGACTGCAGCGCATCGCCGACCTCTAGGGAGCAGACCACCACTACAAGCTGCAGGCATGTTGACCACGTCAAACCTACCAGTCACCAACCAAACACATCCCTCCTCCAACCAACTACAGCTCCCGACCTAAACTTTATCCTTCCTGATATGCCATTCATGTACTTTCCTCTCCTCCAAGTCCTTTCCCAGAACCAAAACCTCAACGACCTTCAAAACATCCCCTGAAGTCGAACCAATCACCTTCCCACACTCCTTCCACACCCTCACCACTAAGAACTGCCTCTCCTACCATCCCTTCCGCTTCTTCCCAGCAAATTTGAGTAGAACCTTCCTCATCCTACTACGCACCTGAAACCCACACACCCATCACTTCCAATTCCTTAAGTGAGTTTCCCGGTCTCGCTAGTCCCCCTGCCAGATGTCGTTCAAGCACCTCACGCCACTCTACTGCCTTAGAACTACCCACCACTGAATGGAATTATTATAACCCCATAACATGTCCCTTGGCTGCCTTTATAGCTGCCATTTCATAACTCCTTTATGATTTTTTTAAAGTCAGAAAAGATTAAGTTTTTTCAGCAGTCCTTTCATGATTTTATTTTTGATAATGCCAGCCAGGAATTCAGAGCTCTAGTACTTCCATAGTCACTCCAGCAAACAATCCTAACACACCCACACACAACAACGAAGATATCAGCAACACTAAAGTGAAAGTGCTCCAATGGAACACCTGCGGACTCAGAAAAAAGTTTGCCTTCCTTCAATCCCAAACCTCAGTGCAAAATCCAGATGTCATTGTGCTGCAAGAATCCATGTTTTAAAAAAATATACTGTTTTTTATTTTCAGGAGGCAATGTGTACACTACGTATCTAACGCAAACAACGAGAGGATTAAAAACTCTCATCAAGAATAGCATCCCCTCAAAAAGAGTAAAAAGTATAGACTGTGGGACAGAGGCAGAGATACTCAGTGTTCAGATATCTCTGCTAGTCACAACCCTCGCAGTCCACAATCTCTACAAATCTCCAACCAGAAGCATCAATGTAGAGGGGCTCTTTGCCGTGGCCTCTGAGGATGACGCAATCATTGCAGGTGACTTCAACGCTCACCAGCCAATTCTGAACTCAATATCAGCAATAAACCAGAAAGGCAGACACTTGTATGCCCTACAGCAAAAATTTCCTGACATACCATTACTTTACAATGTGTTAGAAGCAACCCATCTAAGGGGCAGTCGTGAAGACCTCACCTTCTTGGCAAGCACCATCCTAAGGGGTGCTAAATGGTGATTTCATCCTGTGCTAACAAGGGATCCCTTAGCTATAGAAGTTAATTTCAAATTGGAGAAATACCCTTCTCCTCCTTCCCCGAATAGGTCGAACCCAGAGTTTGCAAACTAGGCAAGAAACGAAAAGCTATGACACAATGGGCTTGAGAATACATCAAGTACCCTCATAATGACATATCTACCCTATCACTTGACTTCAACAAACAACTAGATGCTGCCGCCAGTATATCCCTGCCTCAGAAAAAGAACTCAGGATCAAAGCATGTGGATGCCTGGTACTACAACAGCCGCATCACGGAAATGAATGCAAGAATCAAGCAAATCAGAAAGCTCTTCAGATGATACAGTACTGATGAACTTAATGATCTACTCGTGGAAATCACCAAACATTCCTTACAGTTAACACTAGAAGTGAATAAAACCCAATGGAACTCATGGTCCCACGAAACCAACATCAACACATCTCTAGTAAAGATATGGGGCTGCTTCAACAAGATCTCTTGGAAATACAGTACAGACAAAGTAAATCACCAAGACCCATTAACGGAAGCAAACAAAATTTCAAATAACTTTGCTGATCTAGCAAAAACTGCAAATCTTCCTCTGCAAACCATAAAAAGGCAGAGAACACTGCTCTAAATCAGGAATAACATTATAGAAGCTGCCTGTAACATGAAATGAAACCGACAATCCCTACACCATGGAAGAACTCATCACGGTTCTTGCGAAAGGCAGAAAGGACACTGCCTCTGGAGCCGACTTAATCTCATGGAATATGCTAAGAAACATGGGAAGATCTGCAGAGTTGGTTTACTTGCACTTGATCAACAGAACACACATAGAAAGACTCTTTCCAATAATATGGAACCACCAGGACACAAAACCCATCCCAAAACCCAAAGATCAAGACACCTACTGGCCCATAGCTTTAATCAGCTGCACGGAGAAACTAGCTTAACAAATGGTAATCAACAGACTTCAATGGAAAATAGGCTCTCTATATCACCACCTGTATGCCTACAGGAAAGGCATAAGTATTCCAGTATGTATAACCGATGTGTGTGTGTGTGTGTTGGTGTATGCTGTGCGTGTGTGTGCATATGTGTTCTTGCGTTTGATTCTGCTATGAATTCCTTTAATAATTGATCCTTGTCTGGTTCCTCCTTTACTTTATTTTTATCTGTGACTAAATGAATGCAAAATTGATCAGCAGTTCAGATCCTTCACGAGGGGTAATTGTGAACAGTTCCTCATAGGAGAGATCTATTGTTTAAAAATCATTATCTGATTTTGTATTTAATCAGATTCATAATCACCTAAGAATTCGTCCATTTTATCATTTTACAGAGATAACTTTTGCATAAGATATAATTTCCTACTTTCTGTTAATGATATTCGTACAACTTCTACCAAACAACCTTCACAGAGCGTCTGAGAGTCCCAGAAGACAGCAGTAACCCGGAGAAACTCGTTCAAAGTACAGTGTATTTGTTTATCTCACGAATGTTACCATCTAGTGTTTTTTGCTCTCGGTTATGTTATCTTATTATCAAGTTGCAAAAGAAAAAAGGATCGAAATGGAGACAAGAGATAAGTGCCCCAATAAAATATCGCCATGAACGTATAAAGAACTTGAAATTAGGATAAAAATAAAACAAATGAATGTTAAGGAGGCAACACCTAGTTAGAGGTATGACATAAATGAGTGCGGCGTTCCAGGGTGACAGGCCAGATCCTTGGTATGAGTTGGAGGACCACCTGGATTTGCGTCTTTACTTAGATGAAGATGTGGATTATAGCACAGAAGACTTAGGTTAAGAAGAAAGCTCCTTAGTCCCAGATATAATTGGATCACTTTCAGGTAATATATACTTACACACACACACACACACACACATATATATATATATATATATATATATATATATATATATATATATATATATATATATATATATATATATATATATATATATATATATATATATATATATATATATATATATATCTTATGTCTTATGTCTTATAGCTTTGATATGTTCATTTAATCTATATACAAATTGAATTTTCATAATTCATAATAGTGTACTTCTATGGGTATTAATTAATTTATTTCTATTTACAGGAAAAGCAGTGGCAGAACAAGAAAAGAAGAGACTGAAGTAGAGTGGGAAAAATAAAATAGAATCAAATAAAACAAGAAAATAGCTAAGGAATCCTGACCAGGAGGAATAGGAGGGTGATCCTGGATATAAGACTGGGGCCTTTTAATATTAAAGTATAAGAAACAACTGAATCTCCATAAGAAATTGCTAAATATCCCCAAGGAATTACTAAATATCCCTAAGGAATTACTGAATATCCCTAAGGAATTACTGAATATCCCTAAGGAATTACTAAATCTCCATCAATTGTACTTTTAAAACCTGGCTGCATTGAGTGAGGTGGCGACTCACAATAAAACGCCTCCCCCACCAATTTTGAGGGGATAATATTACCTATATATACTAAGTGAGGGGTCAGGTACCATAAAAGTACCCCCAAGAACATCCAAAAGATATTCCAGGTACTTATAATTCTTTATGTTAATTTTCTATGAATTTTTTTTATTTTCACTCAAACTCTGACAGCTGATATCTCAAAAGTATGCTTTCCTAAAATAGTTGCACTTCAAAGTCTATCTTCTTCCTTAATTCCTGTCCGATTTCTTTCATATAAAAACCTGTGAGCTCCTCGTTGAATTTTAATTTAAATTCATCACTCGAAATTTGGAAATTTTTAAGTCGTTATTTTTCTAAATATTTTTTTTGCATTTGTTATGGGTAATTTTTTACCCAATTTGCAGTTCATTGAAAATCAGCGACTTATTTTTGTTAAACCTTGTTACGATCCTCGTGGGGATCGAACCAGGTTCTTTTGAATAGATTAATTAAATTAGGATAAATTGACCATCACCCAAATTGAAAAAGGGTATACAGAAAGAAAATTCGCAAAAGAAAACATTATTTTATTTACAACAAGTCAAAGATCAATGTTCTTGATTGAGTACTTGGGAAGCACAAAATTGAAAAAAAAAATAATCTGATTAAACTACACTTCAGCAAATAGAGGAACAGTTAAGAAAGCAGACAAATAATACTTAAAAGAAACGATGATACTCTTCACAGCAGGTCTTGACGAATCAGGAACGTAGATACTTCAGGTCTGGGCGTTTCGTGGTTGGTAATAACGACAGGGGTCAACTCGTTCTGACATCTCGGACAAGTTGTCGTAAGACTGGTCACGTCTGCATTCTGGTCCTTACGTTCTCTCTCTTTCCCTGTGCTTGTTCTCCCTCGTTTTCTCTCTCGTCCTCTCTCTCTCTCTCGTTCTCCTTTTCGTACTCTCTCCCTCTCTTGTTCTCTTTGAAGTTTATATACCCCTGTATGGGAGGGGCTAACTATGGACAATTCCATATAAAGAAATTTTCTCCTTTCTTCATCCTCATTGGTTTTCCTAAAACCCACGCCTCTTTGATCGCATCTTCCCGAATGCTCTGCTGGTGTAATTATGATCCATATGGTGCTATAATTGAAGCGAGACATGTGTTTACCTTCCGTTAATGTATATTCTTCGGCGACAACAGGCTCTCCTTGTCCTTCCATAACGCTGGCTCCAAGAATTGATACAACAGACGATCATTATGCCCAAGGTCTGCTGGTCTAGCCACATCTAATAAATATCTTGACCTCGATTAACGGCAGTGACATTTTCCAGTAAACACTAACAGGACCTCTTCTCTTTTCTTCTAAAGAGTAGAATATTTACATGTTTTAACATTCTTTTCTATATTATTCTATCCACCCATGCCACGTTCCCCCCAGAAGAAAGGAAAACCTACTGATTTTATCTTTTTTTTAAACGAAATCCTCAAGGAAGAAAAACACTTATCCCTAAACTGTGAAACAATTACTTCATTACTCTCGCATCCCATAACTAAACCAAAACACACTCTTACAAGTTGACGTAAGAAAAAAAAACAAAAAGAAAAAAAACGTCCATATCATTCTGAAAAATCTCTAGAAAGACTGTCGGATATTACAATAGTCTTTCCCTTTATATGAACTATCTTTAAATCATAATCTTGTGAAACTATATACTCCAACCCATGAGACGTTTATTCTTATTCTTATTCAGTATATACAGTTAAAACATGACCACTACGTACATAAATCTCAAAATGTTGTAAAGTTTATACTAAACTAAACAATTCCCTCTCAATAGTTGAATAATTCTGCTGTGCTTTATTTAACTTCTTCGAATAATAAGCTACAGGGTGCTTAGTCCCGTTCACTCCTCCTATGCCAATATCACTTGCATCTATCGCTGAATTAAATTCCTTGCTGGAATCGGGCAACATAAGTACGGGCTCGTGAATCATTATGGCTTTTAACTTTTTGAAAGCTTCGATTCATTCATTATCAAATACAAAATTTCATCCTTTCTTGAAAAGATTAGTTATTGGAGCCCTTATTTCTAAAAAAAATTAGGGACAAATCGGATGAAATATGATATCATTCCGATGAATCTCATTGCCTGTTTTTTACTGGTACGGGTTGGGAAGTTGATGATAACCTCTATGTTCCCATCTTTTGGACAAATCTTACCTAAACCCACTTTAGGAACCAAATATGTGATCGAGGTTTTTTCGAATTCACATTTCTTCAGATTTAAAACAGGTTTGGCTTTCTCAAGGACTGCTAATCTTTTAGCTAAAATGCATAAATGTTGCTCGCACATTTCTGAAAATACTACAAGATCATCCAAGTACATGACAAAGTTATCAATTCCATTTAAAACTCTATTCATCAATCTCTGGGAAGTACTCGTTGCATATCCTAGACCAAAAGCCATAACTTTCGGTTCATAACTACCGAAAGGTGTTATGATAGCAGATATATTCTGTGCTCGACTACTTAAAGGTACTTGCCAATAACCTTTGTCCAAATAAAGTTTAGAAATAAACTTGACGTTTCCTATTCTATCTCAACAATCTTCTATCCTGGGGAGGGAAAATTACTTTGTTTTGTATCACTATTCACTTTTCTAAAATCAATACACAGCCTATGTGATCCATCTTCCTTCTTAACAAGAACTATTGGATAACACCAGTCAATTTCGCTACGATCAATCAATCCATTGTACAGCATATACTTAATTTCCCGTCGGACTGAATTTGCTTTTTCTGGGCTTAGACGATAAGGACTTTATGTCTTGCAATTCAATATCGTGTTCTAAGAGATTAGTTAAACCTAATTTATCACTAACAGTTTCTGGATAATTCGAAAACATATTGAATAATTCTCTCTTCTTCTAAGCTAGAATTAAAAAACGTGAAATTATTAAAAACATCAGAGTTCTTCTCACTAGTAATATTTCTCTGCGACACGGTTACAACTGGCACTGGACGTTCATCTTATTTTTTTACCATGTTGATGTGCAACCATATATCTCTACGCCTACCCATATTAATTAAGTAATTAAAACTTCCCCTTTTATCTATGATATGAAAAGGACCTTTGAACTTATAAGATAATGAGGGACCTTCTTTCTGGACTAATACTAAGACTTTATCACCCACATGGAAAATTCTGTCTTTAGCCTTAAGATCGTACTTCCTTTTAGTTTCCCCTTGACGGTTGCTCTCATTTTCTTTTGCCAACAGCCAGGCTCTCCATAAATCCTCTTTATGATCTTCAATATTCTATATTTAATCTTTTTTACCTTCTCCTTGCATAAACTAACACTTTAAAATTTCTAAAGGGCCTTTGGTGGTTTGACCGAACAACAAATCGAAAGGACTAAACCCTGTGGTGCCATTAGGAGTTAATCGTAAAGCCAACAAGACAAAAGGTAACTTTTCTTCGCAATCATGTTTGAAATTATTACACAACTTCCTTCAGCAACTTCTCAACGTTTGATGAAAGCGTTCAACAATTCCTTGTGATTCAGGGTGGTATGGGGTGGAAGTTACAAGTTTAATCCATAACTCTTTCATTTTATCTCTGAAATACTTTGATACAAAAATGCTACCATTATCACTCTATATAACGCAAGGAAGTCCAAATTCAGAGAAAATAGTTCAGCAAGCATTTAACTACAGTTTTTGCATTGCAATTTATTACTGGGATTGCTTCTGGATATCATGTTAGTCTATGAATGATTGTTAACAGATAGATATTCCCTCCCTTACTTCTGGGCAAAGGGCCTACTATATCAATTACGACATTCTCAAAAGGTTCTCGTACTGATGGAATATTACATAACGGAGCCCTGGGAATTACTTGATTAGGTTTGCCAGCCATTTGACATTCGTGATAACTAATAACATATATCTTCACATCACTTTTAATTCTAAGACAAAAGTACATTTTACTTATACACTTGAATGTTTTATTTACTCCTAAATGTCCTTGTTCATAGTTTGCTAATTCCAAAATTGATTCACGAAGTTTCCTAGTAGTAACAAATTGCTCTATGACCTCCTCTTTGCTACCTGTCTTAGGACGAACAGAGTGACACAAAAGTTTGTCTTTTAGACTAAATGTCCCCTTACAAACATTTTTATCTACATCATCCAATTCACACTCAAAAATTCGAGTTAGTGTTTCATCTTCCCTCTGCATCTTAACTAGTTCATCCTTATTCAATATACTAGTTTCTGAAACACTACAGCTACTATTACTTGGGCCTATTACATTTTCTATCTGTACATCACTTCTTTCAACAGCTACATCATCATCTCTGTTCACATTATCAACATTCATAGAGTCGGTTTCCTCAGCTACACTCATGCAAAGATCCTCATTACCGTTTTGGCGGGATGTTGCAAAACAACCCCCACACCCTTGAATCACTCTAACTGACAATTGTCCAACAACACAAACTTTCCCCTTACTTTATCAACCGGACTCTTGGACAGAAGGAAAATTGAAACAAAACATAACCTTAAAGCTATATTACCTTGCAAACTAAAATAATCAACACCAAAAGCATCCACAGTAAAAATACTTAAAACTGATCAACCTTAATATTAAATATGCAAAAACCAAAACACCAAAAAAAACCCTAACAAACTTAAAATCAAAATAGACCACAACCAATATGTATATATTATTTTATAGGACACTGACACTGTCCTCAACACAAGCCAAACTGTCTTTTATGGCAAACTACCAGTATCACCACTTGGTGGTCAACTATTCCACTGGGTGGCAATTTGCACACACTACTTCCCTGATTTGGGTCATTGTTATCATCCTCATCATATTCATCATCATCATCATCAGCAATCTTAATTCAAAGGCCAAGTCATCATCCGTTCAGAAATCCAAAAAACAGTCCCAAAAAAATCGTATACAGGCCAGGTCATCAACAGTTGAGAAATCAAATAGCGAAGTCTAAATGCAATCCTTTATTACAGGCCTGGTCATCAACAATAATCCACTTTCAAAACTTGAGTCTCTCCAAAGGAGGAATCACGGCCTGCCAATATAAAAAAGAAAAAAACTTATGAACACTCCTAACTAACTGAACTATCGCACTATAATCAAAGATAAATAATAAATTGTTCCTATCATTCACAATCACTACAAGCAAAGATAAACAAAACTGTACTTACTTAGAAAATCAAAAACCATTTCCAACGCTGGTAAGAAAAATATATATAATCCAGCGTTCACACAACTGCCTTGAGCTGCAGTCAAATAAAAAAAGCATTCGCTCCGAAACATTCACCACTGTCGTAACCTAACTAAAAACATAAACAAACAATCTCATTTGTACCAACAGTCTTTTCCACTACAAACAATCATTCGCTAACTACCACTTGTTCTTCGGCGTGCACCGCGGACACACAAACACACAAACACACATACAAACACACACACACACACACACACTCTCGCGCGATTTAGCAAAACTAAAGCAAATGAAATTCTCTCTCTCTCTCTCTCTCTCTCTCTCTCTCTCTCTCTCTCTCTCTCTCTCTCTCTCTCTCTCTCTCTCTCTCTCTCTCTGAATTTGGCAAAAACAAAAATCAAAATAAAGCAAAAATAAATCCTCCACATTCCTCCCCCCTTACTTTGCCAAATCCTACTCACATAAAACTTACAATATTTTTTTCATTACTCAGTCGCAGTCGGGAACGGGACCTCTACTCCGAGTAACTGGGCCCCCATATACTCTCTCATTCACTTCTTCCTGATCAAAATCATTCGCTACATTAACACTATTCCTATCTAAATCCCTATCATCTGATATATCACGTACAATCCCATCTACTGCGTTCTCGTTTGGCCCTGTAATTACACTCATTTCTGTAAACAGTTCATCCATTTCATCAAAAACCTTCTCAACTTTAGCAAAAGAGTCATTCATGCTACTTATCATTCTCCTGTCTCTCATTCTTGTATTATTCATTTTTTCTTTTACATCATCTAACGAAAAGCCACACACACACTATAAGTATCATTCATACTCATCATTCATCTGTATTAATACATTTATCCTCCACACTCACTTGCACATTTACACCCTTGTCATACTTATTTCTATTCTCACTTTTACTTATAAAATTTCCCCTTTTTTCATCCTTACTTAAAACTTTCAAACGCCTCTTTTTCCTATATTCAACTAACACTAATTGTTTATTTTTCAGCCCTAACTTCTCATGCATACTAGATTCATACTTGCTCATTTCCAACCAATTATCCATCCCATTCTCACAAACATTGATTCTATTCCTTCCACACACACAGGAGGACTCACCCAGCTGAACCCACACACACTCTAGTTTCCCGAACATCCTGGCTGATTTACTCCCTTCTTCCTACATACCCTAGCTACATGCTCATCTGCACCACATTCAGAACACTTACCCCGTGGCTCATTGCACATTCTAGCATAATGACCATCCTTACCACAATTACCGCAAATCACATTTGTACAATTACTCCGACATCCACTCGCTATGTGCCCAGTCATACCACACCTATAACATTTTATCCCTTTCTCTTTCTTGCACTCACTAATTCTATGCCCTACCTCACCACATCCAAAACAAGCACCTAGAGCCCATCTACATTCATTCTTCTCATGACCTTCCTTTCCACACCTATAACACTTTTCATTACAGACACAACTACCTGACCTACCTTGCGGCGCACTAGCACTCCTATCCCTCCAAACCTGATTCCCTTGCCTAAACCCTTCATTTGTCCTTACAGGTATTCCCACATTACTCGCTCTAACACTCCTATCTACTACACTATCAGCTACCCTCATAGGTCCTCTCATAACAGCATCTCTAAAACTAACAAATTCTGGCACACTTTCCTCCATTCCAGTTCTTACACTTACAGATTTACTTTCTTTCATACATCTATCCAACTCGTAATCCTCAACTATCTCAAAAATACCATCCCATGTCAATCTTTCTTTCGCCCACCCCATTTTCTCCTTCCGTTTCAAATTAACAAACTCAGCCACATTCTCGGGTACAGTAGCCAAAAACTTCTTCATTGACTCCTTAATCTCATTTATACCTTCATCCCCATACTTTTTCCTAGCTAAAGTTTCCAACCTACACACATACATCGATATCGCTTCTCCTGCATTCACCCGTGCTTCATCAAAATCATTCTTACGCTTATACTTAACACTCCCTTTCATACGTTTTACCTGCTCAATTATTCCCTTTTTCACACTTTCATTATCAACGTCACCTACACTCATTATCACTGCATACCTCGTCAACAAATACCCAGTCAAATATTCTCCTAACTCCCTAGCCCACACTCTTTTACTATCACCATACTTATCCTGACAGTACCTCTCATACTCCTTGAAAAACTCGTATACATCTCTACTACTATGCTCATTGAACCTTTCACATCGAGGTACCTCTCTCATAAACAGAATCTTACACACATCACGTTCATTCTCACTGTTATCATCACTGCTACCTTCCTTCTTGTTTCCTACTTCCTCGCTAGAATATAAGGAATCTAATTCCACAGTCATACTCCTATCCTTGATCATACTCTTCCTAGCCCTTTTCTTACTCGCCACTTTCACCCATTCACGATCGTCCTTGCTATCAGCCTGATACTTTTTCTTCTCTTTCTTCACATCACTTCTACCTTTCTTCTCATGATTCCTATTACATTTCTGTTCATCCTTTCTATGCCTTATTCCCTTATCCTCAATCTCACTATCACTATTACTATTACTATCACTATCACTTCCTTTCCCATTATCACTAACCTTAGCCTTCTCATACACTATCAACCCATTACCCGAAGCTGAGGACACTCCTCCGACTGCACCTTCACCCATTATAGTTTTCATCATCCCCATGACTTGCCCCATCATAGCTTCCAATCGGTTCTCCATCCGTTCCTCATTCTCTTTCATCCTCATCTCAACATATTCTTCCACTCTCTCTAGAGTTCCCTTTAACTCCCTAAGCTCCTTCTGCATCGCCTCATTCTCCCAGTTCTACCTCTCATTCTCTACTAGCAACCTCTCTTTCTCAACTAACAACATCTGCTCCTGTTTTTTTATAATGCCGCAATTCCTCCTCCAAAGCCTTGTATTTACCTTCCATTTTTCTTCAACCTTAATCCTAATTCCGTCCTTCGTCCAACAGTCCGGCTTCCTATCCCACCTCAGCAGTCCCTGTTCGGGCGCCAAAATAATGTAGCGGGATGTTGCAAAACAACCCCCACACCCTTGAATCACTCTAACTGACAATTGTCCCACAACACAAACTTTCCCCCTACTTTATCAACCGGACTCTTGGACAGAAGGAAAATTGAAACAAAACATAACCTTAAAGCTATATTACCTTACAAACTAAAATAATCAACACCAAAAGCATCCACAGTAAAAATACTTAAAACTGATCAACCTTAATATTAAATATGCAAAAACCAAAACACCAAAAAAAACCCTAATAAACTTAAAATTAATATAGACCACAACCAATATGTATATATTATCTTATAGGACACTGACACTGTCCTCAACACAAGCCAAACTGTCTTTTATAGAAAACTACCAGTATCACCACTTGGTGGTCAACTATTCCATTGGGTGGCAATTTGCACACACTACTTCCCTGATTTGGGTCATTGTTATCATCCTCATCATATTCATCATCATCATCATCAGCAATCCTAATTCAAAGGCCAAGTCATCATCCGTTCAGAAATAAAAAAAAAAACAGTCCAAAAAAATCGTATACAGGCCTGGTCATCAACAGTTGAGCAATCAAATGGCGAAGTCTAAATGCAATCCTTTATTACAGGCCTGGTCATCAACAATAATCCACTTTCAAAACTTGAGTCTCTCCAAAAGAGGAATCACGGCCTGCCAATATAAAAAAGAAAATCACTTATGAACACTCCTAACTAACTGAACTATCGCACTATAATCAAAGATAAATAATAAATTGTTCCTATCATTCACAATCACTACAAGCAAAGATAAACAAAACTGTACTTACTTATAAAATCAAAAACCACTACCAACGCTGGCAAGAAAAATATATATAATCCAGCGTTCGCACAACTGCCTTAAGCTGTAGGCAAATAAAAAAATGCATTCCCTTCGAAACATTCACCACTGTCGTAACCTAACTGAAAACATAAACAAACAATCTCATTTGTACCAACAGTCTTTCCAACTACAAACAATCATTCGCTAACTACCACTTGTTATTCGGCGTGCACCGAGGACACACAAACACACAAACACACATACAAACACACACACACACACTCTCGCGCGATTTAGCAAAACTAAAGCAAGTGAAATTCTCTCTCTCTCTCTCTCTCTCTCTCTCTCTCTCTCTCTCTAGATTTTGCATAAAAAATTTAAAATAAAGCAAATATAAATCCTCCACACCGTCTCTATTACCTACATACGAATCCTCGAACAACCTATGACCATAGTCAATACCTGTATCTAATCCTAACCTAGTTACTATCATTTCAGGCACTTGAACTTCACTTAAAAAAGAATTCACACACTTGGAGGTAGTTAAATCGCTGCCAACAATAATGTCAACGCCGTCTACGGGCAAAGTATCCATGACTGCTAGTTTCACATCTCCTGTAACTAACTGACTTTTCAATTTCATCTTTAACAAAGGACAAACTACACAAGTGTTTGGAAACCCACCTAGCATAACTTTTTCTTTCATGCCGATTTTTACATTCCTTGGTACACTTTCTCTTCTAACGAGTGATACGGCCGCTACTGTATCCCTAAGCAAAACTACTTGCCTTGAATCACCTCCTTTAAGAGAAGAAACTAAACCTTCAGACATAAATTAACCATAATGTTTCCAAATTCCTCTCAAGAGACTATTCCTTCCTGAAGAAAGATTATTAACTAGTGACACAGGTTTTTTCAAATTTTTACTTTCTACCGTGCAACTCCTAGTTATATGCCCTTTCTTATTACAGTTGTAACAAGTGATCTCTGAATTACTGACTGCCCATTGGCTCCTACAGTACCGAGAAATAAGAACTTCCTTCCCACATGTGTAACAATAATAATAATAATCTAGGTTCCTAATATCGTTATTGTTAGAACTACCTTTACTATGTTGTGCCTTACTTGGTAAAAGATCGTTTTTCTTTTTACTTCCACTTAAACCCTGTGTGAGACTGTACTCATCTGGTAATCTCGTAGCATCAGCAAAAGATGTTTCACGCCTATCTTCCATATATAATTTGATGTCTGGGGATATGTTATCTTTGAAATTTTCTAACAAAACTAAGTTCTTGAGATCTTCAAAATTATCGACTTCAGCGGAAGTCAACCAATCACAAAACGATCTCTCTAACTTCTTTCCGTACTCTACGTATGTAATAGTATCGTCTCTTTTCAAACTTCTAAACTTCTTACGGTTAGCTTCTGGTACCAATCTGTATGCACTAACTACGGTTTCTTTCATAGTATCATAATCTTCACTTTCATCCTTAGACAAACAACTATACACAGAAAGTGCTTTACCACTTAAAACTGATTTTAAATACAAAGTCCTCTGGTTTTGGGAGAACCTACTCTGTTCCTAAACTTTTCAAAAGACATAAAATTTTTCGTAGCATCTTCCTCATCAAATTTCGGTATAAGTTTGAGCACTTCACTCATATCTAAACTATCAGTGGCACTATTCAAAGATGAATTACTTCCTGATTCACTACTTGACCGTTCGTTATGAAGAGTTTGTCTTATACGAGCAATTTCCAACTCATGCTTACGCTGTATTTCATTTTCTTCTCACTTTCTTTCATTTTTTTTTCTTTTTCAGCTGCTCTTTCATCTCTCTCAAACACTTCCTGTTCTCTTTTAATAACATACTCACGGAGAGCATCGCCATCTAGACCAAGAAGTTTACCTGAATCTATCAAATCTCTCGTAATCTCATTCATTCTGCTTCTTTCTATATTCTCCCTGTTTTCAATTGGTTATGTAGTCAAAAATCCTGGCAAGGTCGCCAACTGTTACGATCGTTTTGGGGATCGAACCAGGTTCTTTTAAATTGATTAATTATATTAGAATAAATCGACCATCACCCAAATTGATAAAGGGAATATAGATAAAAAAACTTGCAAAAGAAAACATAATTTTATTTACAACTAGTAAAAGATCAATGTTTCTTGATTGATTACTTTGAAAGCACCAAATTGAACAAAATAAATCATCTGATTAAACTACACTTCAGCAAATAGGGGAACAGTCAAGAAGGCAGACAAATAATACTTAAAAGAAACGATGATACTCTTCACAGCAGATCTTGACGAATCAGGAACGTAGATACTTCAGGTCTGGGTATTTAGTGGTTGGTAATAACGACAGGGGTCAACTCGCTCTGACATCTCAGACAAGTAGTCGTAAGGCTGGTCACGCCTGCATTCTGGTCCTTACGTTCTCTCTCTTTCCCTGTGATTGTTCTCCCTCATTCTCTCTCGATCTCTCTCTCTCTCTCTCGTTCTCCTTTTCGTACTCTCTCCCTCTCTTGTTCTCTTTGAAGTTTATATACCTCTGTATAGGATGGGCTAGCTATGGACAATTCCATATAAGAAAATTTTCTCCTTTCTTCATCTTCATTGGTTTTCCTTAGAATCACGCCTCTTTGATCGCATCTTCCCGAACGCTCTGCTGGTGTAATTATGATCCATATGGTGCTATAATAGAAGCGAGACATGTGTTTACCTTCCGTTAATGTATATTCTTCGGCGACAACAAGCTCTCCTTGTCCTTCCATAACTCTGGCTCCACGAATTGCTGCAATAATGATCGTTATGCCCAAGGTCTGCAGATCTAGGCACATCTAATAAATATCTTGACCTCAATAAACAGCGGTGACCATTTCCAGTAAACACTAGCGGGACCTCCTGTCTCTGCTTCTCAAGAGTAGAAAATTTACCTGTTTTAACATTCTTTTCTATAATATTCTATCCAACCATGACACACCTTAATTTCCTGGGAAGATTCCTGTAGAGAATTTATTTGGGATTGTTTTTATCTTTTATTTTTGTAATTTGGTAAAAAACTGTGGAAGCCTATAGGGTTTAACCGAACTCTATTTTCAAAAGGAAAATATTCACACAATAAAAGGAGGGGAGGGTAATTAGTTGCAACTTGTGGGGAAAACTTCTCAATAGGTGTACTATACATGGCATGCCAAATAATT
>NC_090729.1:31302580-31330080 GCF_036898095.1 Palaemon carinicauda | reverse complement strand
CTGTTTCTGAATTGTCTCTTTATATCACCTATTATGTATTTTTCTTTTTTTCAAATTTTATGCTGTATTTGGTGAACTTCAAATCTTTGTTAAAAATAATGCCGAGGCATTCCTCCTTGTCCACACTTTTTAGGTCATTACCCAGCAGTGAGTATTCGGTTTGTGAGTTATTATAACCTGTGAGCATAAAGCTCGATTCATATTCCCAATTTTGGCTCCCGATGATGATTTTTTACTTCCGATTCTGATTTTTTGTTCCATCATTAAAATAATCGCCGATTTCCCTTAATTATGTGCGAAGGAGGGCCCAGGCCGAAGATGAAAGTCACAGGCCTGAAATCTGGAATCATCGGGATCACGCTACGACTGTTTTACAACTGTCGAATCAGTATTACGATTATGTTTCGGTGATTGTAAAGGTTTACGATAATTGGTTGTGTACTAGGAAAATTAGCCCAAGCCCCATTAACGATGTCCAGAAAGTTGAATGATTGTCGTAAGAAGTAATTCGACTTTCAGCATCTGTTCAACAATGATCGGGGACTGGCTTCGACGGTCTAAAGCCCAGCACGAATGTCAGGAACAAGGATGGCTTCATATAAAAGGGCATTGCGCCTCAGCACAGCAATCATTACCTTTTCATCTTCCGTTGCAACAACAACTCTCTCAACATGGATGTCCTTTTGAAAATTATGGAAGAGGATTTTACTGTCATCAAATCAGTTTTTATGAATCCTGCAATCCTTCAGAACAAGAATTTACTGACAGCAATTCTTCATTACTAGGAGGCTAAGGAAAACTTGGGATTCGACCTGGCACTACAGCAAGACAAGGAACAACAGCAGAGGGTCACTAGGACAGTATGGGTGTGGCTGTAATTACAGAGAAGAATGAAACAAGGCCCATGTGGTAGGATGAAAAGCCCCAGCATAAAACTCTTGCTGGGAAAGCTGACATTTATGTCAGGCAGAGATGGTTTGAGCACCGGCGTGGAGCACATGGGCCTGAGCAAGTCCGACAGTGTAGCATATTGGTTGGCGGTGATGGTGAGAGGCACTTGATCCACATAGGGAGGCAGTGGGGCTGGCCTTGTAGTTGGCTGTGGGGGAGGCTCTTGGGCAGACTGTCGTTTATTTAGATTGTAGTAGGTATGGAGGGGAGATCTGCTTTGTCGGGCTCCCAACCCCTCTGTTGTGCAGCAGAAAACCTCTTGACGGCTGTCGCCACCCCCATCCTCAACAGATGCCTCAACGCACCCTCTAAGCCTGCAGCGTCATGAGCATAGCATGAAACAAAGTCTTCCAATGATCCACCTCTGGGTTTCTGTTCACCAAATCCGCTGCCTCCTTCAGGGTATCTTTGGTAGCAGTCACCCCCTTTATTAACTATGGGAAGGGAAGAAAAACAATAAAAGAAAATATAAACATATTTGAAAATGTCCATAATAGATGCAAGTCGTTTGACTGAAAATTGATACCTTCTATATTTAAACATATATGAAAACATGTCATTAAACATTACAAGCAGTTTGACTGAAAATTAATAACTTCTGTACATATCAACATATTTGAAAACATGTCAGTAAACATTGCAATTAGTTTATCTGAAAGTTATTACATACCATATATATGCAGGTACTTTGACTGAAAATTAATATCTACTTACTTTTTCTATTCCAGCAGCTCCTGATTTCTGTTTCTTCTGCCTAGGCTGGACAATGATTTGGGTGTCAGAAGTCTCCTCGATGGGCTTCTCCTCCGTTGCTGGTTTGTCACCAGGGATGGAACCAGGGTCAGCATCGGGGTTAGCACCATCGATGGCAACAGTCAAATCCGCAGGAGGGGCAGCAGCAGAGGCAGCAGAGGCAGCAGAGGCAGCAGACTGAAAGATATATAAAAAGGAATTATTAGATAGACATGTGGACAGTACCTGATATCATGTATATGTATCTGTATATTATGTATATTAAATTTTTTAATATATTTCATTACACCTTCGATAGCTCTTATAAGTGGCCAACTAGCAATTTTCCTGTCTTCGTGAGCAATCGGGAGCAAAATTGTGAATGTGTGAACCAAGCATAACTTTGCATTTCCCACAGTTGTAAGGCATTTCCCAATTAGCGGGCCATTCACCTAAATTAACTAGATCCTCTCTTTAGGCTTCTATGTTCTCTGTGTACTTAACTTTTATGCTCCATTTCGTATCATTAGAAAATTTGCTTAATTTACTAGTTAGTCCAAATTTTTTATTATTGTAAATCAGAAATAGTAATGAGCAAAGAATGTATCGTTGGGGGTACTCCGCTTGTAACAGCTGCCGACTCAGAGGCTTCTCAGTTGATTACAACAGATTTGTTAATCAGGATCTCTTTTGTCTAAATCAATGTTGGCAGTCTTACAGAAGATTGTTTTTACTCTGTATGTTCTACTATCGAATCCACTATAATTGACAAAACAATTTGCAAGGGTCTGAGTTAGATACAAAGATCTGTAGCTGCTAGGTTCTTCGTTTGGACCCTTTTAGTAAAATGGAGGAACATTGCCTGGTTTCCATTCCTGTGGGACCTTTTTCATGTTGGCTACCTCGGAATATTTTTAAAAAAGTATGGAATAATCTGCTCATGTAGCTCTATAATCTCTTTTGGGGGAAAACCGTCTGGACCTGGTGAATTAGACGTACTGAATCCTTTATTTCATTTTTGACATCTTCTATTGTAAAGTTGATTTTTTTATGGATCATGAACCTTCATATTTAATAGCTAGTTTGGAGACTAGGGTTGATTCTTCCCCAGTGAATACGGTCGTGGAATATGCATTCATCAGTTCGGCTTTTTATAAACCATTTGTTGTAAGATTACCTTCCGAGTGTCGTAATGGGCTAGTGTTTTTTATTCTGTAGTCCCATTTGGTAAAAAATTTCTATGCAGTATACACTTCGCCTATTTTTTCTTTATATATTTCTACAAAGGAGTCCTAATTTGTATCTATGTTCTGCTTTGTCGTATTCAAACTTTTTTTTGAACTCCTTCAGTTGTATCCAATTATCTCGTCTCTAGTCTATATTTTTTTTCATAATTTTCTTTCTTTGGAAAAAGGAATATTGAACTGAAACCTAACTATTATGTGGGCCCTATTTGCCATTAATTTCATATACTGAGACACTGGATATTAGATTTTTTTCTTTTGTTAGCACAGTCTCTAGTAAGCTGTTTCTCATAGGTTGTTGTTTTTTTTTTCTTTTTGTAACCCAGGTCTTGGTAATGCCTATGGCATTTAGTTTCTCACTAGCTATCATTGCCCCGAAGTTTTCCATTTTGTTTCTATTTAACAGAACATTAAATTAGGTCACTGTAAGGAAATTTCATATTTTTTTTCCTTTTCCTCTGTGGTTTTGCTAGTCTTCCTGATATATTAATGTCTTAGATTTACCTATATATCCATCATATTAATGTTCTGTAAAATTTCCTGCGTTTGTTGTTGCAGGATATTATTACTACTGTGTTCCTTCAATAATTATAGGTGTTGTTGGTTTTTTTTTTTTTATTATTATCATACACTCTTGCCATTTCACTAGAGTGTATTACATCTCTTTTATTTAATTTTCTCTTGCTGTAGAAAGTGCACCTACGATCTATAAACTCAACTTTCTTTTTCTGATGTATGGACTTAACCCTTCATTTATGATTATGATACAGAGAGAGAGAGAGAGAGAGAGAGAGAGAGAGAGAGAGAGAGAGAGAGAGAGAGAGAGAGAGAGAGAGAGAGAGAGAGAGAGAGCCTTACCTTACTTTATTCTATGTTTGGGTTCCTCCAGGTCCCTCAGTGTGAGGCACCTTGTATATCCACCAGAGAGATGCTTATGCATCTTCCGGTGTATTTTGAATCTTCCAGTCTTGGATAGTCTGATATGCATCTTAGGTGTTTATCGAGCTTATTCTTAAACAGATCTACGCTCATTCCTTATATGTTTCTTAGATGAGCATTAAATAGTTGCTGCATTATCGATGCTAGTGCGTAGAAGATTAATATCCTATGTGCCTTCATTAGGTTATCTGGTATAGTTTTGGGCACTATTAATCTACCTTGGCTTGCTCTATCTGATACTTTTAGCTCCATGATGTTTTCAGTAATTCCCTTGATTTGTTTCCATACTTGTATCATCATGTAGCGTTCTCTTCTTTCTAGATTGTATAATTTTAAAAATTCCCGGTAGTCAATGTCCTTAACTTCTTCTATTCTAGCAGTAAAGGACCCTTGTACACTTTCTATTTGTGCAATATCCTTTTGGTAGTGTGGGTACCATATCACATTGCAGAAATCTAGTGTACTACGAACATAGGTTTTGTACAGCATAATCATGTGTTCAGCTTTTATTTTTTCAAACTGTCTGAATAGCATTCCCATTTTTGCTTTACCTTTAACAAACAGTGTTGTTATTTGGTCAATGAATAACATATTCCTGTTTAACATTACACCAAGGTCTTTAATTGCTTCGTTCTTTGTGATGGTCTCGTTATTAGGTTCCTTGTATGCATATACCCTTCTTTCTCTGTTTTCATAATTTATTGATTCGAATTTATCAGAGTTAAATACTATCCTATTTATATCCAACCATTCATATATTTTGTTTAGATCTCTTTGTAATGAGTTCCTATCTTCATCACAAGTAATTTCTCTACTTATTCATGTGTCATCGGCGAAACTTCGCACTAGAGAGTATTTAACATTACAGCCAATGTCTGACATCATAATAACAAACAGCAGTGCAGCTGATACCGTACCCTGTGGCATGCCAGATATTACCTGAGCTTCATCTGACTTCTCGTCATTTACAACCGCTATCGGTTTTCTGTTTTGTAGAAATTTTTTTATCCATTTTCCTATCTTTCCCTTAATATTATGCTTCTTTCTTATTTTTTTCTGTAATATATTATGGTCTACCTTGTCAAATACTTTTGCAAAATGTAGATATACCACATCTTAGTCTTTTTCATTTATCATATCTTTATATATGTTTTCATAGTGTGCTATCATTTGGGTTTGTGTACTTTTACCGAGCATAAAACCGTGTTGACATATATTAAATAAATTATTTTTAACCAAATGAATCATCATTTTCTTTTTTATTACCCTTTCATACACTTTCATAATATGTGATATTAGACTAACAGGTCTATGATTGGTTGCCTCCAGTCTTGATCCACTTTTGAAAATAGGGGTTATATATGCTGATTTATATTCAACATATATCTCACTCATATCTTCACTTTGTCTTAGCAGTATTGCAAGAGGCTTTGCGATAGTATGTGCCATTTTCTTTAACAAATTCGCTGGAACTCCATCTGGCCCAGCCGCTGATCCATTTTCAATTCCGCTTATAGCCTGCGCAATACCTGCTTCATTAATATCTATATCCGTTTTATATTCACTATTTTTTTCTCTTATTTCTGTTTCATTATTCTCATTCGAAATTCTTGGCATGAATTCACTCTTATATTTTTCTGCTAATATGTTACAAATTTCCTTTTTTTTTTATTCGTTAACCATCCTTCCATTCTTTGAGGGCCCATTTCTAATCTTCCTTTATTATTTTTTTCTGCATAAGAGTAAAGTACTTTGGGTTTTTTTCTTGATATTTTGAAGTGCCCTTTCTTTTAAGTCCCTTTTTTTCATTTTCTTTCGATCATATAATCTTTTTTCTGCATTTTCTCTCTTACTTTTTATATCCATCATTTTCCATATATTATTTTCTTTTGCAAGATTTTTCTTCCAATATCTAATTTTCTGAAATAAGATCCTTCTGTCTCTTGGTATGCATGTCTGAGGTTTATTTTTTTTCCTGTACATATTTTTCAACAATGTTTTCCCATAATATGTATAATATATCCGTATTTACCTGTATATTATCAATTACTAATAGATTTTTTCCAATCTTTGTTCAACTCTTCATTTATTATTGACCATTTTTTATTCTTACCATAGAAATTATATTTTCCATAATCTTCCAATGGTTTTGTGCTTTGTTTATCTCTACGTTCACTTGCTTTAGAATTGACTGTTAATTTTATGACATTGCGGTCAGAAATTCCCACGTTATACACTATTATTTCTTTAAAATAATTCACTTAACTCACAAATACTAAATCTAGGACATTGTCCTTTCTTATTGGAATGTGGTTTATTTGTTTCATATTATGTTCTAAAAGCATATCTTGAAGCTTTTCAAACAGTCTCTTATCTTCTGTGCTACTATTACTCTCTGATGGAAGTTCCTATTACGTAGCTTTCTAGGGTATATTTGACAATAGTGATATTCCCAGGGATTTTTACCTTAGGGTATCCAGAACTCAAACCCCTGGAGCGAATATCCTTAAATAATCTCACATGATATCACATAATATCAGAGGACGTATTCTTGACACGTCACATAGCCATCTTCACCCCGAATAGTATTAATGCTTTGAGGGGGTATAGTGACAAGAATCTGAAACGAGAATGAAAAGAGAGCCGCTCATAAGGCATCTCTCTTATTCAGTTTCCAGTGTGTATCTGATGAAGGCGGTAGCGCCCTCTTTATTCCTTTTCGTGTAGCTCTACTACTCGGTGTTTTCCCTTGTGTTCTCTCGTTATTTTGGATTTAATTCAACATTTTGATGACTTCCCCGGCCTCTTATGCCTTTGGAAAGTTAATTATTATCTTTACTATGTATAAATGTAAGCTCTTGTCGTTTTGAATTAAATCAAAACTGATATTAACGTACACAAGAGCTGTCGCCTACCGGAGGCTTCCTGGATGGTATCGCTCGCTCTCATGGGTCACTTAGTTTGCTAGAGCGACGTTCCTGGTTTGTTTTGCTTTAATAATTTAGCTATTTAGCTCCGCTAAGAATGCTTATATTATACCGTCAGTTATTAGCTCGCGGATTTCGACACGGGTCGAGGTACCGATCTTGCCCTTCGTGAGGCTTCGTAGCCTAGACGTCTAGCACTAGTACTTTCATGCATGATATAAGTTTTTCTGAATGTTATATTATTGAAGCTATAGGCAAATATTTCATACATGTACGATGTTGTTGAATGTTTTTTTCCAAGATTGTATACGAGAGAGTTTCGGTGATTTAGGTAATTGATTCTCATCTTACCTAGTCTAGTATTTTAGGTACAGTAGTATACTTTCGCACATCCCCGATTGTTCTTTTCTCCTCCGGAAGCTAAGTTCAATCCCTCTCTCCCTCTGTAAGCCTTCGGCTTAATCGTAGTGGTTCTATCTGTATAATAATTCAGGTATAAGTATTCTAGGATATGTCTATCCTGACCTGATAACCAGAGTGACTGTTTTTTTAGGTTAGAGCAGAACATCAGAGTTTCTATTGTGTGGTCTGCTTCTTCCTATCATAGAGAATGAGTCTCCTTGCTAGGTTAGGGGCGGACACAGGAAGCTTTTCTTCCCTAGTCCATGTTGGAAGGATTTTGTAAGAGATGATTCATTCCTCTAGTGGCCTAGCAGACTGTCCTGTGTTGTTTTTCTCGGGCTGGAGAATGAGTTTTCTCTGTTGCCCAGCGAAATAACTTCACCTAATTTTGTTCTGGTTGGGAGGAGATTAACAAGTATAGTCAGTCTTCCTCCCTATTAGACAACTCTTGGTTAGGAAGAGCTTCCCTAACGGCTGTGTGTGTCTCCTTCTAGAACGAAGTCTAGCAGGAGAGTCTCTTTTTTTTTTTTCTTTTGGCTGTAGTCCTACTTCCGTACCTAGTAAAGGTTAGGATAGAGGACAGGCTCAGCTCTCTGCCAGCTGGCACTACGTGTCAGACGGCAGAGAACCTTTATTCTTTGCAGAGTGAGCCCCAGACATCAATTGGTCTCCATTTCATGTCTGCCGGTAGAGCCACGCAGGCTATGGATTTTCTGGAGGCTTGAATGATACATTCTCCCCTTCCATAAGTTCACTCTTTCTGGATGGAAGGTCGTATGGCAATTCCACCTTATAACGTTACATCCATACTGTTTCTCTGACTATTGTGTTGCACCCCTAACCCGGATGCCGGCTTAACAGCCGACAGCCGGCCAGGTGGAGGTTCTCTGGCTCTTGGCTACTGTCTGCGGGCATGGGTTTTATTACCTTTGCCTCCCGGCAGGGGAAACACAGCCTGAATCTGCTGGCTACTATGATTAGTGGCTGGCAGCCGGGTATTAGTGTTTTCAGCCGTCGGCTGGGAATGATTGCCGGCCGGCACACAGTCGCGAATCAGTGGGCTGCCGCCTATTAGTTAAAGATACTATATCTCTGAACTATACAGGGGTAGTTGCCGGCCGGCACGTGCAGGCGCACGCCGGCACGTACACGGGCGTGCTAGCCGGCACAACAGCATGCGATGTACAGTAGTTGCTGTATTCTTAGTGTAGTACACACTACATTAGCAAAAACTGATGTACAGAGCTTGTGATAACACTAAAAGTTCTTCATCATACTTAATGTTATCTTGTACAGCATTTTGTTGAGACAGTACAATATATAGAAAGTAAGTTCTTTCTGTATTCTTTCTATCCCGTATATTAAAACTTTATCTCAGTGTGTGAACTACACCTTAAATTTCCGTTTAGGAAATTACATAAGGTATTCTAGAATAAAATTAAATTCAGTTTTAATATCTCGTGAGGTTTCAGCAATTGACTGGGCAGGAAATACAAGTATGTGTCTTTCCTTCTTCCTTGTATAGCTTTTCTATATAAGCTAAATGTCTCAATATAAGTGAAAGCCTTCACTTGATACTCATGGATTTTTCTTCCCTTTACAGGAGGACCATCCGAAGTGCGGGAGTGTGTTCTGTAATGTCCGCAGTAAGAACTTCTGTGGACATCAATATTGCAGGAGGCACGTAGCATGCGCAGCCTCCAGAGGTGATCTCTGTTATTGGGACCCTCAGGTTTGTACAGTTTGTACTAACCTGATTACCGAGGATTTTGACGACCCTAAGTCAACGGAGTCAAGGGATGCTGCCAGGGAAACGTTACGATCCTGGGTGAGGGTTTTTCACAAAAATACCTCAAGTCCTTACCTTCCAAATGAGAAGATGAAGGCCTACCTTTTCCCTGATGCAATAGCCCAGAATCCAGTAGATTCTGAAGTCTCAGCCACCCTTTAAGACATCCAATTGGACGATAGGATGTCGAAGGTGTCGGATTCTACTGAGAAGGACCTTCTAGGAGAAGGTCAGGAGGAGGAACTGTTCCAGGCTCCTCAAGTAGAAAAGGAAGAAATCGACGAAGTGTCGGTTACATCGGTTCCGGACCCACAACCTATTCCGTGTACATCATCTGCTATCCCAGATGAACTGGGAAGGACTCTTTCTCCCATTGTTGAGATGATCCAACAAATTAAAAGGAAGAATGATGAGAAGGAAGCTGCAATGAAACTGGAGATACGTAGACTTGCCGCATCACGTGGGCTCCAGACGTAGCTCAGCGTGAAGGATCTTCCTTTGTGCTCTGATACCAATCCTTGGAGGTATGCCGAACACACGCCAATGACAACCGGGAAGATCGTGATCTCAGAAAAGTTGGGAGCAATTTCCCTGGAAGAAGTGAAATTTTGGCCCAACAAAGATTCTTATCCGGGCTGCTATTTCCGTCTTAGGAAGGAGCCAACCTCAAAGGAGGAGACGGAGTCGAAGGAGGTCATAGTTATTTACCATAGTAAAGCTCAGACGTTACTAGCGAGCTATATGAAATGGAGGGGCTTCACTAACTCAAAGGTGCCCGCCTTGAGTAAGAAGCTTCCCTCCTTTCTGGCCTCTCCTACTAGAGCCTTTCCCTTCTTGGAAAAGGGATATAAGGCAGCCTTAAAGGCGGTGGAGGCAGGGAAACCATGCCCCTCTTGGAGGAGTGCAAGCCGTTATCTCTGACCTTGCCTTTGGACCAAGAAGACTAGAAGGAAGTACACCTTACCTTCTCAGTCGGGAAGCTGGAAGCTGATATTGCTGAACGCCAGTTCGGTGAGGCACCTTTAAAACTGTCGGAGGTTCTCTTGCGTATAGAGCAAGAGACAAAGGAAAGACTTGCGGCATCGATGTCGTTACAAATGACACTAGAAATGATGGCAAGTGACCCCAAGATCCAGGACATGTTCATGGTTGTGGCCAAAACCCATCTGGCCACAGTTACGAAGGATCTCTATAGCTTTATTAAAGCTAGGAGAGCCTGTAGAGAGTTCGTGTTCGCCTCGGCTGCGGTGAGGCACGACCCGAAGAAACTGATCTCCTCTCGTATTTGGGGTAAAGACCTCTTTCTCAATGAAGTGGTTAAAGAGGTAGTAGACAAGGCCGCTAGAGAGAATAAGAACCTTCTCAAAAAGTGGGGCTTAAATCTCAAGAGAAAGTCTTCTCCGGATGAGGGTCCCCATACCAATAGGAAGACAAAAAGGCCCAGGCCATCCTCTCGGCTGGCTAAACCTTACCGACAGCAACAACAACAACAACTTCCTGTGACCGCAGTGCCTCAGATAGTGGCACAACCTCGAACCACGTACCAGCTGGTACCTCAACAAGTGGCGGCACAGTCGCCAGTTTTTAACCCAGCCTTCGAAAGGCAGATTTCTTCCTTTCGTTCGAGAGCTAAATGAACAGCCAGAGGTTCTTCTAGATGCCCTTCAAGAGGAAGGGGATACAAGGGAGGAAACGGTCAAGGAGGCAAGGCCTCAGGTCCACAACAGCAGAAGTAAGATACTTCCAGTAGGAGGGAGACTACAGCTATTAAGGGATCGCAGGACTTTTGAATCCTGGGCCCACAGCCTAGTTAAAAATTGACTAGGTTGGAGCTGGAGCAGTCCTCCACCTCAATTTCCTTAATTCTTCCAACACTCGTCCCCCGTTCTGGAAGAATAGATCCAAGAACTCTTGGACAAAAGAGTAATCCGAAAAGTTAAGTCCATAAAATTCCAAGGAAGGCTGTTTTGTGTTCCTAAGTCAGAGTTATTGTAGACTTGTCGCCACTCAACAAGTTCATAGTGAATTATAAGTTCAGAATGCTCATGCTTCAGCACATAAGGACCCTACTGCCCTGAAGGGCATATACTGTCTCTATAGACTTGTCTGACGCTAATTGGCACCTTCCAATTAATCGTAACCTCTCCTCTTACCTAGGCTTCAAGTTACATAGAAAACTTTACGCTTTCAGAGCCGAGCCTTTCGGGCTAACCATAACCCCAAGAATTTTCACGAAGCTCGCGAAAGCAGTCGTCAATCAATTACGCCTAAAGGGGATCCAAGTAGTTGCTTACTTAGACGATTGGCTGGTGTGGGCAGCATCTAGGACAGAATGCATGCAAGCTTTTAAGATAGTGTTCTAGTTCCTGGAACATCTAGGATTCAAAATCAACATCAAAAAGTTTCATATTTCTCCAGCTAAAAAATTTCAGTTGTTGGGAATCGACTGGGATTTGGAGTCACATCGGCTTTCCATTCATAGTAAGAAGAGGAAAGAAATAGCAGGATCTGTCAAGAGACTACTGAAATCCAAATGGATATCAAGACGCGAAGAAGAGAGAGTGCTGGGCTCTCTAGAGTTTGCTTCAATAACAGATCCAGTGCAAAGAGCACAGCTTAAGGATGCAACAGGAGTCTGGAGAAAATACGTATCAAACGCACAAAGAGATCCAAGTGATGTGGACCATATTCAGCTTGGTGGAACTGAAAAAATGGCACCTGTCAGCAGTTCACTTTCAAGGGTTCCGCAATGTGACAACGGTCGCTCTATCTAGATTTACATCTATAGAATCCGAATGGTTCCTTGATGCAGGATCATTCTCCTTCATCTCGAGTCAAGTCCCAGAGCTGCAGATAGACCTCTCTGTGAAAGACAATAAGAAAATAGATCGTTACGTGTCCCCTTACGAGGATCCGTTAGTGGAGGGATTGGACGCTATGTCCCTGGACTGGAACAGATGGTCCAATATCTATCTGTTCCCTCTGCACAATCTCCTTTTGAAGGTCCTCGATAAGCTGAGATCCTTCAAAGGGAAAGCAGCAATAGTGGCCCACAAGTGGCCAAATAGCGTGTTGTTCCCTCAGGCATTGGAACTACGACTAAAATTCGTACCGCTACCAGATCCATCCCGGTCTCGGCGAGTACAGAAGTCGACTGTCTTCGTTCCATCACAGAAAACACGGAACCTACATCTCAAGATTCTCTCTCCTTAAAGATGAGAAAAAGATTCGGTGTTTAAAAGTAAGTTTAGAATTTTGGAGGAAACCTTTAGACATTATGAGGCTTTAGGGAAGAAATAGCTATCCTTTGTTAAGGCAAAGAAACCGAAAGAAATCCCGACACATTCCTATTTATCATTCTTCATTCACCTTCATGAGCAAGGATTAGCAGCCAACACAATTCTATTGTTCAAGCCTGCCTTGACAAGTCAGATACCATATGCCTTACAGGTCGACCTTTCTAACGTCTTTCTTAATGAATTAGCCCTTCAGCGCTTCCAAAGACCTTTTACATGGTCATTAGATAAGATTCCTCATTGTGTATAAATAATGAACAATGAGGAATGTGCTTAGAAGGTTTTGAATTTAAGACATATTTCTGTTTGTACTCGCTTTGAGGGCCAGAGTTATGAAATAGTGGCTCTCTCTAGAGAGGAAGGCCACGTCCAGTTCTTGGAGGGACAAGTGAATCTATTTCCAGACTCGAAGTTTCTTACCAGGAACAAGCTACCCACCAGCAGGTGGGGTTCCTAGAGAATCTGCCCTCTGAAGGAAGATGCATCTATGTCCAGTGGAGTGACTTAAGGTCTATCTTCATATAACTTCAGATTTTATGGGAGGATAGCTGTTCAGAAGAGAAACCTTGGGTTCAAAGTTATCTATAACTAAGGGCGAAAATCACCCGTTTTATTCGCAGAACAGATCCAAACAGTACACCCGTTAGTCATGATTTGAGGAAAGTTGCCTCTTCCATAAAATTTCTTTAATTATATGGACTTTGAACATCCTTGTTTGCAAACCGGCTGGTAGTCATCCAAGGCGTTCTTTATGCACTATGCGAAGTAAGTGAAGCAACTTATGAGATCCGTGGTAGCACCAGGTAGAATTCTTTAACCTTCTGTTTTAAGTCTGCGAGGAACATTGTAATTAATTTGGGACGATTAATTAAGAAGGTGCACGTGTAGTTACTGTATGTTACTACACGCTGAGCGATAGGCCACGAAAGTGTCCTTACGAACTGTTCCATTGACATCGGTAATCTAGAGCATAATACGGACACTTGTGCCAAGCGTTTTTTACGCTAGTGTATGTCAACAGTATACAGTCTATATCATTATTACTAATAATTCAATTGAAGTGGCAAATCTGTCTCCTATTAGATGAAACAATATTTTCTGTTGACTGTTTTTCTTTATGCTCTTAAGCATATCATCAACATTTTATAAATTTTATAAATGTTGATCTGATATGTACGTTTAATAAATTTTAATAAACTAGTTCGCCCACACTCATTTTATTAGAAATGTACTGAGCATTAAGATTAAAATATGGATATTTTTGTCATGGTATGTCTTTCGAGACTGTTCCCTGATTCAAACAAAAGTCCACTCACTCTAATCCTTTCTTACTAGGGTTGATTTGGTACCCTAATGGGTTGGTGGCAAAAAGGCAAAATTTGTTTCTATGCGGATACAACCATTATCCAATAGTTATTAAGAGTAGTCACATTGGGGAAGGTGTCATAAATTCATTCTGACATTGGTGACCCTTATACAAACTTTGCTTTATATTGTATAGGGCAAGACCACTATACAAGTTTGTCATTTTGTCATACATATATTTTTATGTACTCCTCGAGACTTTTTCTAGAGTCTAGTACGACTCTTCCCTGTAAGGGGGCAGGAAGTCTTAGATGAAATGATGTATGACGGTAACATCATAGGTCTCTAGGTCTAGACGGACCAGGAAAATACTTTCTTGAGAGTACAGCACTGATTGAGAATCCACAGATACAGTAATGCTCTAGTAAACTGCCATCAGGACGAAATGGCCTGAGCCCAAAAAACAGATTTTGAGCGAAGCGAAAAATCTATTTTTGGGTGAGGTAGCCATGTCGTCCTGATAGACCCGCCCTTCCTTTTATTTTAAAAGGGCCTGTTGACCCTCCCTATAGTACAGTATCTGTAACACCTCGTATATTGCTACAAGGAATAAAGAGGGCGCTACCGCCTTCATCAGATACACACTGGAAACGAGATAGGAGAGATGCCTCATGAGCGGCTCTCTTTTCATTCTCGTTTCAGATTCTTGTTACTGTAACCCCTCGAAGCGTTAATACTGTTCGGGGTGAAGATGGCTATATGACGTGTCAAAAATACGTCTTCTGATATTATGTGATATCCCTATGAGATTATTTAGGGAAATTTTCTCCAGGAGTTAGAATTCTGGATACCTTAAGGTAAAATTATCTGAGAATATCACTGTAGTCAAGTATACCCTAGAAAGCTATCTAATAGGAACTTCCATCAGGAAGACATGGCTACATCAGCCAGAAATAGATTTTTCGTTTCGCTCAAAATCCGTTATATACAACCACTTTCTTCTATCTGTTCTTTCCAATCCACGAAAGGAAAGTTAAAATCTCCGGTTAGGAGTATATTCCAGTCGTTTTTGTTTCTACAGATATCATCTATTTTTTTTTTTATTGTTATGTCAAACTCCTTAGTATTTGGGGGTGTGTAGACTACAATATTCACTAATTCTTCATATTCAAATCCTACAACAATCAATTCACATTCTCTGTGGCTGTATTTTTCACAGACTTCTTGATTTATGTCTCTTCCACATATTGCGGTTCCCCCTTGATTCTTATTTATTCTGTCCGCTCTATATGTTTGGAAACCCTTTATCTTTTTGTCACTGCCAGTGTCTTGGGAATACCATGTTTCACTTATATTTAACATATATATTTTTTCAATTTGAGTTAGTTCTTCTAAGAACTCTATTTTCCTTTTAGAGTTACTCGTGACTAAACCCTGTACATTCATCACTATTATGGTTTCTGTTTCATCTCCATTATCTAATATTGGTAATAATATGGACTCTTCCAAACTTCCTTCCTTTTCTGATATGATGTTCTTTTCTTCATTTCCAGTAATTTTGCCATTAAAAAATCCAATTGTTCTATTATATATGCTTTTTTGCCTACATACCTATTTTTGTGTGTATACCTGCAATTATCCCCATATCTGCCCCAACCCCTGGCATTGTAGATGCATTCTTCGTAGTTGGGCTCTGATTGTGTATATTTTGGTTGAAAGGCATCATATCTTGGGGAATTTTGTGCATAGCGCAGTATATACTCGACTTGTTTTTATTTATTTTTTTTTTCATTTTTGCTTTCATTTTTCTTTTCTGTTTGCTGAGTTTTCTGACTTTCATTCATGGTGCAGGGTGCATATATCGATATTTTTGGATGAATTCGCTTCCCTTTCCTTCTTTCAGGTTTTTGTATATTTTTGGACGGAGATCTCTGCATTCGTCTCCATATGCGTCTAAATACACACATACCATTTATTTCATAATTATGGCATATCTTTGAATGCTTGTAGTAGCATATTTCGCCAAATCTGCAATTCCCTCTTTTCTGTGAAATAAAGACTATATCTCTCTTTTTTTTTCTTGTTCTTGCTTTTCCCTAAAAGTATGTAGGTCAAGGTAGAGTCTCTTGGGTCTATTATTTGTTTCTATAGTATATTCTATTCCTACATGAGTATGTTGTTGAATGTCATCATATGTTGAATCAATGATTTCCTCTACATCCTTAAACATATCCTATTTATTTTTCTCTTCTTGTTCTTCTTCTTCTTTTTCTTCTTCTCCTTCTTCTTCTTCTATTTGCAGATTCAGTCTCGACTTAATTATATTTTCTATCCATACTAAGCATGATGAGGAAAATACATTTGTTTAGTACATATCTTTATTGCATTTCAGCACAATTAGGATGTGTTGGTGCATGGCATGCATCGCATTTCCTTAATAATTGCTGCATGTTAAAAATACTGTACCACATCTTACAGGTATTGCACCATTTTGGCATTCTTTTTCCTAACGCATCAATCAGCACATTCACCATATTGGAGTTTTTATTGTTCTTGAATGGAATGGCTGAATGATATAAACTTTCTTTATAAGTATCTTTGTCACCTGGATCTTCTTTGGAATTTCTTCTATTATTTTAATGATGTTTTCCACACACTTGCTCCAGCTTGTTGGATCATATTGTTTTAATATGTTTGAGAATATTTTTCCGTCACAATGGTTGGACCTTGTTGTGCCAACTCATGGAATTTACTCTTGCTCTTGCTAATTGAAGAAAAATCCCTCCAAGCCTTGTTTGTGTTAGAGGCTACCATATTGTTTAGATTTTTAGTATTTCACAAGATACTTATCCTATACCGACGTTTTATCCCACTCTTCCGACCTCAAACTAATCAGCGACAATTCACGAAATCTTGTATCTATATTGAACTTGATAGGCTTTTGTTATTCGCGTTAAATCATCTGATTTTACCAGATTAGAGAATTGGATCCACTAGCAATTAGTAGCACTTACTCGGAGAGAGAGAGAGAGAGAGAGAGAGAGAGAGAGAGAGAGAGAGAGAGAGAGAGAGAGAGAGAGAGAGAGAGAGAGAGAGAGAGAGAGAGAGAGGGGGATAATTTTGCTGCTATTCGTTTAATCTAAAACCACTAGCATCTGTAGCTCTTGGGTTTATGGGATGGAGAATTCTTAACAAAAATACTTGGAAAACGACTTTGCTTAGGAACTTGGAAATGTAAGTAATAGAAGGAGAAATTTGCATGTTGAGAGAGAGAGAGAGAGAGAGAGAGAGAGAGAGAGAGAGAGAGAGAGAGAGAGAGAGAGAGAGAGAGAGAGAGAATTTTACTGCTATTCGTTTAATATAAAACCACTAGCAACTGTAGCTCTTGGGTTGATGGGATGGATAATTCTTAACAAAAATACTTGGAAAATGACTATGCTTAGGAACTTAGGAACTTAGAAATGTACGTAATGGTAAGGAGATATGTGCGTGTTGAGAGAGAGAGAGAGAGAGAGAGAGAGAGAGAGAGAGAGAGAGAGAGAGAGAGAGAGAGAGGGGGGGGGTTGTGGCTTGGGCTAATAAGTTCTATAGAGCATTTGGAACATTGGATACTTTTAAAATATACAGAAAACCTATTTTCTTTCATTGGAAGTTAAAGTGGGCTATACTAATATTCAGTTTTTATAAAAGAAACTGAAATCTTTATTGGAAATCGGTTAATCGATATCATTATTTTAGAAATATCACTCTAAGTGTTCGGTAACTATACATTTATATCATTAAGAAATTAAAATTTGTACAAGATGAATGGTATTCTTAAGCAATATTGTCCTATTCTTTTCGAGCATTTTTCCCAAACACCGAACCTTTCCTTTCTTCTGCTCAACAGGATGATTTCGCAGAGCCCAATTTGAGTGAGGCCTCAAGAACGCCGGAAAGCTGATATGAAAGAGGTAATAAGCAGCTGAATGAAAAACGACATTTGCCATAACTCTTCGACATGTCTGCTTGGGGCTTTTCAGTGAGGGTCGTAAAAAATATCATGGTAAAAGAAACGGAGAAAATAAAATAAAACAAACATAGCAAGGGGGTGGTGATGTAAAAGGAATATCGTTTTCCTGTGAAATAACAGTATAATGAATGGCTAGTGGTTCTTTAGTTCTACACATTCAGAAAAAATACAAATGCCCATAATTGGCGATATATATATATATATATATATATATATATATATATATATATATATATATATATATATATATATATTATATATATATATATATATATATATAGTATATATATATATATATGTATGTATGTATATATATTATATATATATATTATATATATATATATATATATATATATATATATATATATATATATATATATATATATATATATATATAATATATATATATATATATATATATATATATATATATATATATATATATATATATATATATATATATATATATATATATATATATATATATGCCTAAGAACCAGAGGGAAAATGAAAATAGGAAATATAAAATTAAGTCCTGACTAGTCTCGTGTTACTTTTTCAGAGGACTACTATATTAAACGAGGTTTCTTTACATTTTATAGGTACAGTAAACGTAAAAACATGCATATAAAGACTTATAGAACAATAAAGCTCCCATTTCAGCTACCTTTGTTGTTATCAGGCGTTTCCTCTTTGGAGATCAAACTTCATTACATACGTGCAAGAGAGGGTCATTTCTGATGACCCATAAATTTTGTTTAGCCTTCAAGTAAAATCTCTTAATGTAAACACAGGTAGCCATGTCCATATAAATACATAAGCAAAATTTTAGATATATATATATATATATATATATATATATATATATATATATATATATATATATATATATATATATATATATATATATATATGTAAATATCACCCACGAAATGCATTTAATACCGAATTCTATCTTGGGAAATACATATCCACTTGGAATTCATTTTATGGTAACAGCTTCTGGCCGGGTGGTGATTCGAACCACCACCTGTACGGCTAGAAACTATGCTTGGCAGGGACCCTATCGACTCAGCTATCAAGAGAGACTAAAAGTTTATGACAAGTCCCCCTACATATTCCTGTCGAATTCAGGATTCTGTTCATAGACTTGAAATAGACCCATCTCCACCATGATAGCTGAATCGTGAGTTTGCAACACGTGGTTATTTTAATGAACATATATCACAAGCACACGTGATTTTAATTAATGTAAATATCACCCACGAAATGCATTTAATACCGAATTCTATCTTGGGAAATACATATCCACTTGGAATTCATTTTATGGTAACAGCTTCTGGCCGGGTGGTGATTAAATGCATTTCGTGGGTGATATTTACATTAATTAAAATCACGTGTGCTTGTGATATATGTTCATATATATATATATATATACATATATATATATATATATATATATATATATATATATATATATATATATATATATATATATATATATATATACTACAGGTATTCATATACAAACACATATACATAGAGATACATACATAAAAACATACGGGTATACATATACAGACATATACATAGACATGCATACATAAAATCATACAGGTATTCATATACAGACATATACATAGACATGCATACATAAAATAATACAGGTATTCATATACAGACATATACATAGACTTACAAATACAGGTTTGAACAAATGATTAACATGTATTTACATTTAAGCACATATAACCCAAAATATTGATATGCAATGTATACAATGATGAAGATGATGTAGTAAATTTTTTGATTCAAAGAAATAGCTGCCTGGACCATATTCAAAATATAGAAGATAAGACAAAGTTTCGTTACGATTTGGTATCTATACCATACGTGATACGTACCACGTGATCACCTGCTACCACTATCAGAGGTAAGCATGAAGATAGAGTCTGCGGGAAATGTTCAGGGAGACACTCCAACAGGGAGTGTAATTCGGAAGTGTCAAACTGTATAAACTGCACAAAGTTAAGCAGACCAGGTGACCATAAAGTAAGTTCTAGAGACTGCAATGCTTTTGACTTGAAATTGAAAAGACTAGTGGGAAATACTGATCATGGTTACTAGGGATGTCATAAACTGTGGCTATATAAATATACAATCTTTAGGTAATAAGACTGCTCAAATTCGAAAATTGATAAACGAGAAACATATAGAGACTTACTTTCTTTGATGGTTGCTTTTCCGGTCCCATATAGGACCACCGTTGTCATTTTACCTTGCTCGTTCAGAGTATTTGACGTTTCATATTGAGTATTGTTCATTTACTGTTAAATCGTCACTGTCAAAAGACTCATGAAATAAGAAAGTTTTCAGTTTCCTCTTGAAAGCCTTGATGTCTTCAATCATTCGAATGTTTCGTGGGAGCTTATTAACTTGGACAAGGCAATGATCACTGAAATGATTCCCTCCCCCCCCCCCCCACATGCTTTCTTTCACATACCGAGAGAAGGTAGGTCTGGTGGGGGTGTCGGACTCTTTATTCATAAAAGTTACTCAAATCTCAAAACGTTGAAAAGAATTAGTGTAAAAAGCTTTGAATATACAAAATAGAAAAATATTCTTTGTAACAATTTCCGCAGCACACAAACTTATTACGTTTAGTCTACCTCTACAGAAACTATTATTAGTAAAGAAAATAAAATTTGGGTATAAATCAAATTTTTCTCGTACCGTATTTATTGAAGATGTTATAAAGAAAATAAATTATGCTATCAACATCACCTGTGATCATGATGACCAACGTGCGTTAGGAGCTAAGTGTGCTAACTCTCTTATGACCACTTATAATAAAGTGAGTAAACGTGAATATAATCCCATGTGCCCATCGTTGGAAAAGACTATAACCGTAAAAGACCAATCTCCTTGGTTTGATGGATAGACTTAAGTGAAAAAAAAAAAAATCCTAAAAAAAGAAAGTAGAATAGATTAAAAACTGAAAGTACCTGAGTAGAATGCAAAACTGCTGTGTGTTAATAAAAGTACCTACTAACAAGGAAAAAAAAGGTGAATACTATAAGAGAAAAATCCTGGAAGCAGCAACAGACATAATTAAGTTATATCGTCTCCTGAATGTTATAATGGGAAATGTGAAAGAAAAGGAGCTACCCAAAAGATACAGTGACCAGGAACTAGCAAATAATTTTCTAGTAGTTTTTAAAAACAAAATGAAAAATATAACCAGGTCATTTGTAAATACTCAACATCAGATTAATGATACACCAGGCACACAAACAAAATTAATACGATTTAACAATATAACACAATATGACATCACCAGAACTATCAAGAGAGCAAAGAAAACAAACTGCGCGATCGAGCTTATGCCAGTATCTGAAGTAATTGGAGAGAGAGACTTCTAGTCTAACTGAGATAATAATGAGAATAGCAAATGCAAGCATTGATTAATGTAAGTTTCCTAAATCTGAGAAAATGGCCATAGTCACGTCAGTTCTGGAAAAAAAAAAAACACTGGACTACCAGAAATTAATCTCAAATACACCTATTTAAAAAATATCCTAAGTCCCGAAAGAGCTTGAATATGTAATTCTTAAACATTTTGTCAGCCACTTATAAGTAATAAATGCTTTGCCTGATAACCAATCTGCTTCCAGAAAACTATACGGAGGCAGCCATCTTCTCTGTTGTAAATGATATGCTAGAAATGATGGATGAAAGTAAATGTGGTATCTTAATACTGCTCGATCTTAGTGCTGCTTTTGATACAGTGGTACATGAACTGCTGCAAAATGATCTACAGTTCATCGGCGTTGAAGATCAAGCCTTTGAATACCTAAAAGACTACTTAGTTAGAAGAAATTACTGTGTACAAATTGGAAACTCCTATTCATCATATGAACCCTTAAACAGTGGGGTACCCACAGGGGAGTGTACTTGGCCCAATCTTATTCTGCATCTACACTCTTGGTCTATCGAAAATGCTTCATGCCTTGTGAAGTTTAAACTATTTGCAGATAACACGCAATTGTACTTCTCCATAAATGATATACATAACACTACTGAAACTCTCAACTGAATCCTTGATGGTGTTAGAGAATGGATGATATTTAAACAACTAAAATCAAATGAGACAAAACTAAATTCATGGTGGTGGGCAAGAGGAGAATGGTGAGAAACCTAGGTGATATTCAAATGAACATAAATAATGACTCAGTGCCGATATCTAGTAAAGTTCGAGATCTAGGTATATTTCTTGACTGTAACTTGTCTCTAAATGCCCAAATAAATTAGATAATAAAAACTGCTGGTTATCATCTAAGCCTTCTAAGGAATATTGCGTTTATAAAAAAGTATCTGGACGAAAATTCTGTAAAGAGACTTGTGATAAACTGTTATTACCATGATTGACTACTGCAACTCTATCTACTACAATTCACCAAACTTCAACTTAAGAAATTACAAAACATAATAAACAGAGGAGCCAGACTGATAACAGGGATCCCACCTAGAGAAAGGACTACCCCTATACTAATCGATTTACACTGGCTTCCGATTAAAGCGAGAATTGAATTTAAGATATGTAAAATAACCCACCAAGTTATAAGAGCTGGACGTTCAAATACTTAAGAGAATTGCTACACATTGCGCAACCAACAAATCGTGTCGACAGGAGATTAGTTGCAGATGGCTTCAAACTGTTGGAACCTAGATCTATGTCTACTTTAGGCTCCAGAACCTTTAAATATGCGGCCCCGATACTATATAATAAGCTCCCACGAAACATTCGAATGATTGAAGACATCAAGGCTTTCAAGAGGAAATTGAAGACATTCTTATTTCATGAGTCTTTTGACAAAGACGATTTAACATTAAATGAACAATACGCGATATGAAACGTTAAATACTCTGAACGAACAAGGTAAAATGATAGTGGAGGTCCTGTGGAGAGCTGGGATCTCCTACTGTATGGGACATGAAAAGCAGTCATCAAAGTAAAGTAAGTAAAGTATCAACAGGAACATACAATTACGAACAGACCAGTACATAGTATATCTAACATAAGAAATTATAGTGCCAAAGCCTTTATTTATCCTTAATTAAATAATTTTTTCCCAACAGTGGATACTAACTTATGTGTAAATACTTTTCACAGTAGCGTTAATTATCTCTGGTATTTTAATTTCTACATTAAGTGATTAAGGTAGTTTAGATATAGCTTGCCAAAATCTTACATATAAATTCATCAAGTTTGTACATTCCATGTCCAATATTGAGGTTGTTGTCAAAGGTTTCTTCTATGAAACTGGACTCTATGATGTTTATTTCCATCAATTTATTTAAACTTATTGGAAAGAACTTCACAGGGAAACAATATCGACTATGGAACCAGAACGAGTGACATATTTTAAAATCCCATGATTTGTTGTCACATAATTGAGGCCAACTTAAAAAAAACAGAGAAAAAATATTCGGTAACCACACCCATTGTAACGCATGAATGGAACTAATAAAAACGCAAGACCGATGAAGCATCAAAGTTTAAAAAAGAATCATGAAGCGATAAAAGAGGTCAAAATATTTACAGCTACTGAGAATTGTATTTACAAAGAAACACTCCCGAGGCTGTGCTTCTAGTTCCGCGGAAATTGGGACAGGCAGAGAGCCTAGGGAGCGTTTGAGATTTTGTGGCAAAGGGAAGGTTTGACTTCAGCTCCTCCATTAGCCGCCCGAACAACTTACCCTACATCAAATGACCTTATATGAAGCTTCTCCCGAGTCCAAGACGATATTGCATTAGGCTACTAACCCCAACGCAACAAACACACCCCCTCCCCCGTAACCAAAATATATATGAAAGGGGTCAGTGAGAAAATCTTAGACCTGGAGACCACACTTAGGCAATTCAAATAAATGTGTTTTTTCTGACTATTGGACATCTTAGAGTGTCTCCACAAGTACATAGGCATTTGATTAATCGACTTATGTATTCTCTATGGTAAGACTACTAAGAGGAAATTTCATATATGCCCGAATCATCTCTCTCTCTCTCTCTCTCTCTCTCTCTCTCTCTCTCTCTCTCTCTCTCTCTCTCTCTCTCCACCTACAGACACACACACACACACACACACACATGGTGTTATAATCAATTCATCATATGTTGCTGCTAGTAGTGTAGTGAGGTGTGCCTTAAGCAGATTGATAGCCGTTGCTCTTAAGATATTTTATTTTTTATCACAAATGTTATTCCATTTCTTATCAGGTTAGTTGAAAATGTCGAATTATTATTTTCCTTGAAGCAATTGTTTATGAAAAGAAGACCCTCCTTTAAAATTTGTTTTTAATCTTATCTTGAAACTAATTGTCTCCTTCCTTGATGTCTCCAGCAAGTTTGATCTCGGGTTCACCAAAGATATGGGGATGTCATCCGATACCTCATCAGTAGGTTGAAGAGCTTTCGACTGGACTCGAGTTATTCTTTCCTAATATCACAAGACTTTTCAAGTGACTTTTATACTTGTAGTAAGTATAGATTTTTTTCCAAGAACTGAAATATATTATATTGAGCAGGTTTAGTTACACTCAAAATCCTCCGTTGACCATATTTATATAATATCCATATATTTCTTCGAATTATTGTAATTCTAGGTCATTCTCTATCTACTCGATGTAATCTAATATTGAGGAAAGTGTGATCTGTTACTCATAAGACAAACATCAAGAAATGTGAATTTTCGTCACCAATATGTCTATAAGAGATAAGGTACTATATATGCTCTTTTAGCTGTAGCTTCAGTAGTTCCAAAAAAGTTATCCTTGACAACATATATAAGAGAGGCCCTTCTTGTAATTTCAGAGATAGACCAAACCAAAGAATCATGAAATATACTTATATTAATGCCATGGAAATTCCATAATGACATAGGAATCATGAATATCTTAAGTCCAAAAGTCATTCATTTAAAATTTTCTAATTTAATGTAATTTAGAGAGAGAGAGAGAGAGAGAGAGAGAGAGAGAGAGAGAGAGAGAGAGAGAGAGAGAGAGAGAGAGAGAGAGAGAGAGAGAGAGAGAGAGAGAACGTTATTCAGACAGCAAATCGGGAGATTAAATGTATATCTTTTTTTTTTTTTACTGGAAAACATTTCCAATATAAAAATTGCGCACCAAACCTGAGAAAATTCAGATACCTTTGCCAAAAAAAAAAAATCATTATGGAGAAAAAGCATTAGAGCACGTCCAATGCCCTTCTCCATATAATTTTCCGTAATAGTGTCTTAAGATTTCATGTGTTTTATACTATTTCAAGTATCTATTGTTTGTAAATCAAACTAAGATATGTCAAGATTGTTCCGTAATTAAAGGTAACATCAGCCACGAAAAAATCTTTCAAAATATCAACGTTTATCGTTAGTGCTTAAGGAGCAATGATCAGATGACATGTCTGGCTAAGAGGTGCAAGGCTGTGGCCATGTGAAACCCTCCTCAGCTCTAAATGAGTGATTTTGTTGTCTAGGGCCAAAGGCCGGAAAAATTACCCAACTCGGGTGCCCATTTTTCAAAAAGAAGAAAATGCGAGTATTGAGAAAACACTCACATGCACGCCCACACACCTATATATATATATATATATATATATATATATATATATATATATATATATATATATATATATATATATATATATATATATATATATATATATATATATATATATATATATATATATATATACAGTATGTATAGATATATATATATATATATATATATATATATATATATATATATATATATATATATATATATATATATATATACAGTATGTATAGATATATATATATATATATATATATATATATATATATATATATATATATATATATATATATATATATATATATATATATATATACAGTATGTATAGATATATATATATATATATATATATATATATATATATATATATATATATATATATATTTATATATACATATATATACATACATATATATATATATATATATATATATATATATATATATATATATATATATATATATATATATATATATCTGTGCTGTGTGTATAAAACATATCTGTGTATGTTTACAGTAAGTCCCTTGATTCTTGTAATCAAGTAAAATAATATCTTGTTGACAGTCCTCATTTCTATGTTTTCTATCCGTCGAAATTTCCTTGAACTCTCCTCTTTACCAACTATATTGGAATTCTATATACAGACGTGTTGGAGGCTTGTGCAAATACTGTTATTCATTCAGCTTCACTTCACTTTCATCTAGTCATTTCCTCACTCGCAGGCTTTCACCAAATTTCTGGTCCCTGAATTTCTACGTTGCAGAAGAGGACTGGAAGGACTTAGGTATATGAATAAAACTTTTAAAAATATATAACTCTTTCAATTAACGATAGGTGAATCGTCTATTTCTATGGTTTATTCTATTTAATGGAAACGTTACCCATGAGTAACTACATTGGATTATGAATATTAATCATTTCATATATCTTTTTATCATAACTCTAATATTGACTGAAAACTATACTCTTTAATAGACGGGAATTTTTTTAGGAAACTATCTAGAGAACTTTAAAGTATGTAGATATATTACTCTTACAACGAGGAAGTAAACAACAGTAGTGGCGTTTAAATGATTCTCCCCTGAAATAAGGACCTTATCATATATTTGATTTTCAAGCTCAAGAGAAAGGTGAAATTTGATGGTGTCTAACTATAAGAGCTAATTAAAGAAAAACCACTTGCAATTTTGTGAGGACACGAGTGAGTGATCATTTAGCGATGTTTTTAGCTCTAATTATCATCTGTTTTCAGTGTTTCTCTAAGTGATACCAATCTGATGTCTAATATTTTTCATTGATGAGGTTAACCTTTTCTGATTACTGCATGTTATTCAATCACGTTTCAGCCAGAATCTGGTTGCTCGTCTTTTCTTCGGATGTTTAAAATCAATTTTTCATTTAGGTGCTCTCAATATTTGCTTTAGACTAAATTATTGTATTTATGTATTATTTTAATTACTAGTTTTCTTCAGAATTTCTCTGGATTCTCATAAAATGTATCAAAAGTTTCAATAACGTTTTCACTCTGGTTGACTTTTGGTTAGATGCCAACAATCACGTTACTCACTATACGTATAAACTTGCCCATCTCTAACAGGACAGTCAAAATAGTGGAAGCATAGGTAGTACTATTCAAGTGGTATCAGTTATCTATTAAGCAGCCCAATCAACATAACTAACAAAAGTCACTGAATATCTATCTTGATTACCGTTATCTTAATCTCAATATTTATGCTCTCTGACTCAAATGACTTTCAAGGTAGATGTAATCAAGGTCTATGAAATATTCACTAGACCTTAAATGTACTATTCGACTGTCACCCCTATGTGAACTCTTGGGGCCCATATAAATACGTGTGTTTTTCGTAATATAGAATTATTCGAAGGCTCTGACTATTTTTCATTTCTCTCCCAGGATCATCACAGGAACTAAAACTAATTTTCTGATAAACAGTCGATTGATTTTTTCTTTGATAAAAAAGTCTCTCTCTCTCTCTCTCTCTCTCTCTCTCTCTCTCTCTCTCTCTCTCTCTCTCTCTCTCTCTCTCTTATATTTGATTTATAATCTCGAGCACTAAGGGGAAAGTTAATAGAGGAATTTACAATTCTTAAAGAAATAACAAATGTAAATTACAGCAACCTCTTCACACTTAGCAAAAATATATTCCAAAGGTAATGAGTAGAAACTAGAATTGAAAAGACATAACATCACACAATGTTGGAATTCCTGTACATAAAAACAGCTAATACGTCGAACAGACTTACAGCTAATATAGTGAACAGTAAGGC
>NC_090729.1:31267580-31297580 GCF_036898095.1 Palaemon carinicauda | reverse complement strand
AGAAGTAAGTATGAAGACATTATATCGGCAAATGTTACTAGTAGGTTATAATCCCACATTTCCCTTTATTGAATACAATCACAGCAAATATTTTGCTTCAATACTCTTATTACTGGCCCATACCAGGAATATTTTCAGTAGCATCTGAGGAAACTACAATATGTTTAAGACTTGAGTCAGAGAGAAGCATCTTGTTTGCTAATTTATATCTAGTTTAATGATGATGGCCAAATTAAAAAAAAAAAAAAATGGAGAGTCGATATACTTACAAAATCTTGATTCAAAAGAATAGAAATCAGATAATTCATAAAATTTGAAGACTCACCCCTTTAAAGCAACAGAAAAGTTGAATATAAAATAATATAGCTAGTTTCAGAAATGTCTATTTTCTAGCTTCCCAGATTTATTTTAAATTAGGTTTGTATAAATTCTCATATTAATAAAGTTCTTAAAACAATAGTCAAACTTTACAGAAAACACAACTAAATTCATACTAAGTTTAATACAGAAAAATTGTTTAGAAAAAAAGAATTGTTTTCGCTTGCTTTGAAGTGGAGGCAAGCAAATTGCATCATGAACTTCAGGTTGCATTACAAACTTATTCAGCTTAGAGTCCATTTAAACGTAAATAGTTATATCCTAGACTATAAGGTGTCCTCCAACATGACAACAAGTTTCGGTTATGCAGCAACGCAATATTTTGTATGGAGTAAGACAGTGCATAATTGGCAACGAGTTTAGCATAACGTTATGTTAGAAATGAAATAAACAAATGTCTAGAACCTATTATATTATTTTTACTTTTTGATTAAGAGTATTTTTTTTTTTTATTCTCAAAGAGGCAAATGCGGTCTCATCATATTTGTTACTGTAAACACATCTGTTTGTCTGCCTACCGGTCTGTCGTACACAATCTCACTACAGTAATCCGATAGAATAATGAACAGAATGAAAATTTTCTTGGATAATTACTTTAACGAACCTCTTTCTTTTTTTGGTAGTCTTGCTTTTCCTCTCTCCTTCAGGATTGCATTTCTATACCGGGAAAATATATAATTTGACGATTCACAGCGATCATCTGTTGCGGCTCCATTCTTTCGAATCATTCAGACAGCCAGCGTTTGAGTAGTTATGAGGAATATCCAGAAACACTGTTTCAGAGAGGCAATGCATTTCCGAGGTACAATTGTTCGGTTTCTATGGTAAAAATGAAATACACAAGTATACATGAATTTAACGTAGATATAACACACACACACACACACACACATATATATATATATATATATATATATATATATATATATATATATATATATATATATATATATATATATATATGTATATATATATATATATATATATATATATATATATATATATATATATATATATATATAAATATATAAATATATATTTATATATATACATACATACATATATATATATATATATATATATATATATATATATATATATATATATATATATATATATATATATATATATATATATATATATATACAGTATATATAAATATATAAATATATAAATATATATATATATATATATATATATATATATATATATATATATATATATATATATATATATATATATATATATATATATATATGATATTTTCAGCCAAGGGACGATTGAGCGTCTCTCTCTCTCTCTCTCTCTCTCTCTCTCTCTCTCTCTCTCTCTCTCTCTCTCTCTCTCTCTCTCTCTCTCTTGTTTAGCAATCAAATTAGAACTTTGTCGTATGCTCCAGTTGCCTCGAATAGTCTAATTTAATAAGATACATAATTCAGAATATTCCTATACTATGTTTTCTTTATTCATTGTAGTTTTATCCATACTCGTCAGTAGTCTGAGTCTAAGCCATTTTACCCCAAATGTAAGCAAATATTTTATAAAAGCGAAAAAGAAACAAAGTTATTCGAATTTAGGAAATTTTTACTTAAGATGCAACGTGCGAGAATAATCGTGAAATAAACTTTTTGTAACGTGAATAAAAAGGTCGAAGTAAAGTGATATTACCTATTAAAGATGGAGATTTGAATCCCTTGATTCGCTAGTGCAATGAGCATACCTGTGAAACATCTGCTAAAAATTGGAGGTTACAAAGAAAAAAAAGTCTTTAAAAAAGAAAAATTACAGAAATTCTCCATCCATCAACCGTTGTATAGTTGCTGAATAAAAAAAAAAAATATAATAAACAAAGGCATACTAAAGGTAAAGTACTTAGATCCTGCCGATTTCTTGAAGAGTGTTTCTCTTTTTTACGAAATGAAGAGGTAATTCCGAAGATTAAGTAGTTGTAGTAAAAATTATTTTCTCTTAAAATACAATGTTTGTTGTAAAAATTTTATATTTAAATTTAAATTTTACTTTATTAGTACGATTCTTAATTCCCTGAATGACTAAAAAATCTCATTGAAAGTTTTGTGTGCTCAATGTCTTCATTCTTTTCATTTTTAGGTTGCTACCAAAAAAGTTGGACGTCTTTATGGCTTTGCTAATACTATCATAATTTTTCTTACGCCGATTCACCCGGGCCAATTAAGCTACACCAAATCTTCCAAAACACACACCCACACACACAGACACACACACGCACACACATATATTTACACACACACACACACACACACACATATATATATATATATATATATATATATATATATATATATATATATATATATATATATATATATATATATATATATATATATATTTGGGTTCAAGCCATGTCTTCCTGATGGAAGTTCCTATTGGGTAGCTTCCTAGGGTATATTACAACTACGGCGATATTCCCAGAGAATTTACCTTAAGGTACCAGAATTCTAACTCCTGGAGCGAATATCCCTCGTGAAAGGGATATCGCGACATATCAGAGGACGTATTCTTGACACGCCACATGGCAATCTGCACCCCGAACAGAGATTACGTATCGAAGGGGTCAATTGGCAAGAAACGAAATCGGGAAAGAAAAAGGGGGAGCCGCTCCCAAGGCTCCCTATCTCCCGTTTCGTAAGCGTGCCTGGTGCCAAACCTGGCGCCATCTGTATTCCTTTTTGCGTAGCTTAACAACTCGGTGTTTTTTCCTGTGTTTCTCGCAAATCTTGGATTTATTCTACTTTTCATGGCTTCTCAAACTTCGTCGGCCTCTGATAAGTTGAGTACCATGTCTTTTATGTATAAATGTAGGCTCTTGGTAAATTTTTAAGTGATTAATAGGATTAATCTTTGTTACAAGAGCCGTAGCCTACCGGAGGCGTCATGGACGCTGTCGCTCGCTAGGTATAAGTTTAGTTAGCCAGAGCGACATTCCTGGTTGTTTTGCTTTAATAAATTCTAGCTATTTAGCGTTACTTAGGATTTCCTTTCGTGCTTTAGTATTATTTTGGCGAAGTATTCGCCAATTTCTGGCCTACGCTAGGCCATGTAGCCTAGTCGCTTGGTCCTAGTACTTCATGCATGATTTTGGTTTTTCCGAGTGTATTAAAATTTTATTGAAGCTTTAGGCTGTTTTTTATACATTTAAGATTATGTTAAATATTTCCAAGATAGTATACGAGTGAGTTTCGGTGATTTAGGTAATCAATTCTCTTGGTGCCTAGGCTAAGTTGCTTATGGAGCCTTAGTATACTTTCTCATACTCCCCGGTTGCTTTCTTTTCTTCGGAGAAGGTATGCAATCCCTTTCCCTCTGTTTAAGCCTTGGGGTTATCCCTAAGTGGTTTATCTGAATTAACTTTCGATAAAACTATACTGGGGTGTTACTGTACCTTCCTGTTCCAGTAAGTCTGGTTTCAGAGAGGGACAGAACAACAGAGTTTCTAGTCTGAGTCTGTGTTTGTCTGGCTTGGGGTACAGTCTCCCTCGCTGGCCTGACACAGACATAGGAGGCTTAGCCACCTTAGGTCACTACCGAAGGTTTCTGTACGAGATGATTCCTTCTTTTGTGATCTACCAGACTAGTTCTTGTTGCTGTTCTCGGGGGAGGATAAGATTCTTTTCCTGGGAGTAGCACTACCTTCCTTGCTTTGGTTTTCTGGGAACTGGCAAGTATTGCTGGCCTCCCTCCCTGGATCTCCCTTAGGCTAAGATGAGCTTTCTTGGCTGCGGGTGATCCTTCACTAAAGCAAGGTTGGTAGGACCCTTTTTTGTCCCTTCCCCCTCTACCTCCGTAATGGCCTAGCCATTATAGTACTGTACGTCATTCTACATCTGAACCTAGGATAAGTTAGGATGTGGGTCTTCTGCTTTGAGTGCTGCCCGGACCTCCCTTGGTCCTTCATCCATGCCTGCCTGTAGAACCAGACTGCACTGGTCAGGAAGCCTGAATTAGATTCTCCCCTTCCTTATATGCCCTCTTTCAGATTGCCGGGCTTGGAGGTAGAGTACACTCTTATCCCAGCATCCATTCTGTTTTTCTTCTTATGCTGTACCTGACCCGGCTGCCGGCCTCATAGGCCGGCAGCCGGGCAGTCGTAGTCCTCTGGTTCTTTTGCTGCTGGCTGGCATCGGTTGTGTACCTTTGCCGGCCGGCTAATGTCAGCCCGGTCGCCAAGAGTGTGGCCGGCAGCCGGTACTACCTTGTGTAGTTGCCGGCCGGCAGTCATTGCCGGCCGACATTGGTAACTGCCGGCCGGCACATGCATTTGAACCAGCATTCTGCCGCCTTATAGCTGTTAAGTAGTATACTTTAACCCTGGATAAGTACGGTGGGTCGTACGCGACCCCGAGCGTCATAAAAAAAGAGCTTTTTCTCACGTGACTCACCCCCGTGACTGAATTTGTGGGTGATCGACCTGCAGGAGATGTCTCCCCTACACGCTCTAGTAGTGTCCAGATGTGCATTGCTGTAGCTGTACTCCTTCCCCGATTTCTGAGACGCGTCGGGGTCGAGCGCGACCGAGTTTACCCTTCTAAGGTAATTTGCATAATTATCAAAGTTATTACGTATTATGAAATTGTCGTAGAATGGTGCAACTTGTATAGGTTATCAGTTGTGGAAAGTCTTGGTGGATTGTTTGGCTACCATGTGCATGATTTTTTTTTTTAGTTAAAATGTCGTTCATCACCACGAGGACCATTTTACCGCGAGTGCCCCTTTTTCATTTTTTTTTATTTTTTTGCCAAGTCATTTTTCCGTAAGATATTGCCAAATAGTGTCATAAAACTTTTGCTTGTTTAGTGTTGGAAAGTGTGTCTAGATGATCTGGCTACCCATGCGTGACTTTGTTTTTGTCAGATACGACGTAGTTATTGGTATATTGGGTATTTAACTGCGGTTGCCAATTTCTGTTTTTTTTCAATATTTGTAAAAAATTTTACGTAGTAAGGAATTGCCGTATATTATTCATTTTTTTTTCATGTTTATGTGTTAGAAAGTGTGCCTTGATGGTTGGGCTAACACGTGCATGTCTTTTTTTTTTATCTGAGATGCCGTATATTAGAATGTTGGGCATTTTACCGCGAGTGCCCCTTTTTCATTTTTTTTCATTTTTTTGCCAAGTCATTTTTCTGTAAGATATTGCCAAATAGTGTCGTAAAACTTTTGCTTTTTTAGTGTTGGAAATTGTGTCTAGATGATCTGGCTACCCATGCGTGACTTTGTTTTTGTCAGATACGACGTAGTTATTGGTATATTGGGTATTTAACTGCGGTTGCCAATTTCTGTTTTTTTTCAATATTTGTAAAAATTTACTATGTAGTAAGGAATTGCCGTATATTATTGATTTTTTTTTTCATGTTTATGTGTTAGAAAGTGTGCCTTGATGGTTGGGCTAACACGTGCATGTCTTTTTTTTTATCTGAGATGCCGTATATTAGAATGTTGGGCATTTTTCCGCGAGTGCCCCTTTTTATTTGTTTTGCATTTTTTTGCTTAGTCATGTTACCGTAAGGAATTGGCAAGTAGTGTCGCAAAACTTATATTTTTATAGTGTTGGAAAGTGTTTCTAGATGATCTGGCTACCCATGCCTATTTTTTTTTTAGCCAGATATGGCGTATATATAAGTATGTGTTCGATTTTCCTGTGATTGCCATTTTTTCGTTTTTTCCCATTTCTTTCAAAATTACTACGTACTAAGGAACTATCACAGAGTAATGATTCATTTATATGTTTATTTGTCGGAAAATGTGCCTTGATGGTTTGCCTAGCACGTGGCTGAAATTTTTTTTCTTCTGAAATGCCGTATATTAGAATGGCCATTTTTCCGCGAGTGCCCCTTTTTATTTGTTTTGCATTTTTTTGCTTAGTCATGTTACCGTAAGGAATTGGCAAGTAGTGTCGCAAAACTTATAATTCTATAGTGTTGGAAAGTGTTTCTAGATGATCTGGCTACCCATGCCTATCTTTTTTTTTTTTTAGCCAGATATGGCGTATATATAGGTATGTGTTCGATTTTCCTGTGATTGCCATTTTTTCATTTTTTCCCATTTCTTTCAAAATTAATACGTACTAAGGAACTATCACAGAGTAATGATTCATTTAGATGTTTATTTGTCGGAAAATGTGCCTTGATGGTTTGCCTAGCACTTGGCTGAATTTTTTTTTCTGAAATGCCGTATATTAGAATGTTAGCCATTTTTCCGCGAGTGCCCCTTTTTATTTGTTTTGCATTTTTTTGCTTAGTCATGTTACCGTAAGGAATTGGCAAGTAGTGTCGCAAAACTTATATTTTTATAGTGTTGGAAAGTGTTTCTAGATGATCTGGCTACCCATGCCTATCTTTTTTTTAGCCAGATATGGCGTATATATAGGTATGTGTTCGATTTTCCGGTGATTGCCATTTTTTCGTTTTTTCCCATTTCTTTCAAAATTACTACGTACTAAGGAACTATTTATTAACGACATAGTAGATATAAGGATTGCAAAGAAGGTTCTATTTGCAGATGATGCAGTTTTTTATATCAGAGAAAAATCACTTGAATTGTGCATTAGCAAATTAAATATATTGATTGCTGAACTCACAAATTGGCTCCAGAATAATAGACTAATTCCTAACGTAGAAAAAACTAAATTAATGTTGTTCACACCAAGGCATGTTGAAAGCTTGCCAGACATATATTTTAACGGAACTAAGCTTGAATGGGTCTCCAGTGTCAGGTACTTGGGCATCGTTATTGATAATAAGTTAAGTTTTACTCTGCAATCAGCTGAAGTTTTTAGGAAATTAAGCAAAATTCAAGGTGTTTTTTATCCACTTTCCTCACTAGTGCCTCAGTCGGCTCTTATGACCATGTATTACTCCTTGGTGTACCCTGTAATAATACAAAATGTTATCATTTGGGGTGGTGTTCCTGAGATAAACCTCCATAACATTAAAACCTCTCTCAATAAAATACTAAGGAATATTCTAAAGGTTAAGCACGACGAGAATAATATACCTTTGATGAGAACTAGTGACATGTTCAAAAGGTTAAATTTAATGAAATTTGATGATGTATACAAATATTTCCTTTTGAAGTTTATTCATGATGTTTTTTATAGAAAGTCCGACATTTTCAGCGAGTATTATGCCCCACTATTGCCTTCACACTCGTACGGTACTCGGGGAGTGAGGATCAATCTCCCGGCAGTTAGGGTGGAGGTGGAGAAGCAGTCTGCTTTGTTTCAGACGTGCAGACTGTTAAACGAACTACCTCATGATCTTGTAAAGCCTCAGGCTGCTGTAACTTTAAAGAGGAAATATAAACATATGGTAGTTTCTCAGTATTAGGTTTCCTTTGATATAATTTTTATATACTATTTTCTTATATTTTTAGTAAATGAGTTTGCAGTAATCGCTATGTATAAAAACTTTAACTAGGTGATTGTACTTACGATAATGATGTTTTATATTCCAGATTCTTTATTACTTTAAGTTTTATATTTCAGATTCTTTATTTCTTTAAGTAAACCTTTTCTTTTATTGAAAAACTATTATTGAAGTAAGGTTTATTTTTAATTTATTTTAAACAGAGTTTACTGGCTTATTGTACATAATATAATATTTATTGAATTTTAAAATAATTTTATTGTTAATGTGTTATTTATTGTATTTTAAGGTATTTGCTCTGTCCAATATGTTTGCCATAGCAGGACTTAGTTCCTTTATTGGCTTCTTATATGTAGAATAAATAAAGTCTATCACAGAGTAATGATTCCTCTAGATGTTTATTTGTCGGAAAATTTTGTTTACTTCTTTTTTGATTGAATATCATCAAATTTTTTAAGCTAAAATATTATATTTTACATTTTTTTTTCGATTTTATTTCCCTTCAAAAAAAATTTTTGGGGTCAGAATTTCAATTTTATAGTCGTAAAATAATCGACAATTATCCAGCAACCCCCCATACAATTTTTATGCATATCCAATAATAATTAGATTAGTAAATAACACCTTGAAATTGACATACCCTTCCTACATTTCAAGTGGCAGATTAGGGAGTCTGAGTCAGTGTGGTTGGCGGCCATTTTGTGGACATATCCGAAGCGTAAGTTGCCCTATCTATATATATTTTTGTTCCCTATAGAATTTGTGATATTTTGGTATATTTTTACCTGCATAAATATCATATTATATATTAAATATATGTATTTTTTTACGAAATTTCTAAGTACTCAAAAAATTACCTTTAGATATGGCCCCTGAAATAAATGTAATTTACAAAATAATGAAGATTTTTTTACATATTTCTATTTTAGGATAACATATGTTTATTCCCTAATAAAATTTAGCCACTTCCTATTTCATTTGGGTACCCAAAAAAATTCATGAAATTTGGACAAATTTTTTTTGGCCAAAAAAAGTTACCCTTTTTTTCTCATTACAGATCTTCAACTCCATGGGTCTGACTTCATCCAAAATACATCAAGATGTGTCCTAAGCATTCAAGAATCAATTCCTAAAAGGATTTGTGTATATATGTATAAACTTTTTTTTTATGAATTTTTATGTCAGGTCTTTTTTTTCTACTTAATTTTTAAAAATATTTATAATAAATAGTTTTCCTGCAGATGAGTAGTATTTATCTTTACAGTTGTTTTAAGCATTCATTGAAGTTTTTTTTGGCAAAAGAAAAAAAAGAGGTTACTGCAAAAACAGATTTTTCAAGATTTTTTTTTGGCGTCAGGGTCGTTCGCGTCCGAGTATACCCTTAAAGGGGTGTCCGAGGAGCGTACCTATCCAGGGTTAAAGCTAGTTATGGTGTGTGACGGCCGGTACATAACCTCCTATACTGTACCAGTATTCTTCAGTATAACATATACTTTAAGAAGAAAACTATAGTATAAGTTTTGGTACAGCACTGTGTGTTCTAACACTTTTGTGTTGTCTTACACAGCCCTTTGCTGTTGCCCTACAGATAAGAAAGTGAGTTCTTTCTTGTCTATTATCCAAGATTTTAAAATCATTGCTTAGATGTGAGCTCTACCTGTTTCCTCTGGAAACTTGGCATTGGTTATTCTAGAAGAGATTATCCATTCTATTTTATTATCTGGAAGGCTGCAACAATTGATTGTGAAGGAAACACAAGTGTGTGTCTTTCCTTTCTGTATTGTTTTGCTATACTATGCATATCCAGTGATACAGAGTTCACTTGATACTCATGGAAATTTCTTCTCTTTACAGGAGGACCCTCCGAAGTTTGGAAGTGTTTTCTGCAACGTCCGCAGCAAGAACCTCTGCGGACATGAGTTTTGTAGGAGACACGCAGCATGCGCTGTCTCCAAGGGTGATCTCCAGTATTGGGACCCTTAGGTATGTACCGTGTGCACTAACCTGATTACTGAGGCCTTTGATTCCCCTAGGACGGCGGAATCAAAGGATATAGCAAGGGAGAAGCTTCGTACCTGGGTAAGGGGATTCCAGAAGAACACCTCTGGACCTTATCTTCCAAGTGAGAAGATGAGGGCGTATCTTTTCCCTAGAGCATCAGCTGATGCAGTGATTCCCCAGCCTTAAGAGGAGATCCCCAAGTTCAGATCCAGGTGGATGCTGAAGTCGCAGTCGCTATGCAAGACATCCAGTTGGATGACAGAATGTCTGATGTGGACGAGCGTCTGGAGGAAGACCTCCTGGCCGAAGCCCAGGATGAAGGTCAAGCCCCAGACGTTGTAGAGGAAGAGGTCGACGAGGTGTCGGGTACTCTGGTTCAGATCCCAGAGCTTATTCCCTCAACATCGGACGGTCTCCCAGTAGAGCTGGGACAGGCCCTCTCCTCCATTGTTGGAATGATCCAACAAATGCAGAGGGAGAATCACATGGGCCCCAGAAAAGGCTTAATGTGAAAGACCCTCCCTTGTGCTCAGATGCTAACCCATGGAGGTATGCTGAGCACATGCCGATGACGACTGGAAAGATCGTCATCTCGGACAAGTTGGGTTCAGTTCCCCTAGAGGTGGAATCCTGGCCCAGCAAGGGGTCATATCCGGACTGTTATGTCCGGCTGAGGAAGGAACCAGCTTCAAAGGAGGAGACAGAGCCGAAGGAGGTCATAGTGATGGACCATGCTAAGGCTCAAGCTCTGCTTTCATCCTCGATGAAAGAGAGGGGCTTCTCGAACTCAAAGGTAGCTGCATTGAGCAAGAAGCTCCCTTCGTTTGTGTCCTCTCCTGCTAGAGCCTTCCCCTTTTTACAGAAAGGGTTTGCGGCTGTACTAAAAGCAGTCGAGGCCAGCAAGCCTTGCCCTCCCTGGAGTAGTGTAAACCCTTGTCGCTGGCCCTGCCTATGGACCACAAAGACTGGAAGGACGTCCATCTCACCTTCTCAGTTGGGAAGTTGGAGGTTGATATTGCCGGACGTCAGTTCGGCGAGGACCTCCCTAAGCTGTCTGACTTTCTTTTGCGGAGAGAGTTCGAGACAAAAGAAAGACTGGCTGCCTCAATGTCTCATCAGACTACTCTTGAGACGATGGCAAGTGACCCCAAGGTCCATGAAATGTTCATGGTAGTGGTCAAGACTCATCTGGCCACAGTGACGAAGGACCTTTATGGCTTTGTCAAAGCGAAGAGAGCCTGTAGGGAGTTCGTGTTCACCTCGGCTACGGTGAGGCACGAGCCAGGGAAACTAATCTCCTCCAACATTTGGGGCAAAGACCTTTTCCCTACCGATTTGGTCAAAGAAGTTGTTGATAAGGCCGCCTTGGAGAATAGAAACCTTCTCCAGAAGTGGGCCTGGCTATCAAAAGAAAGTCTTCCCCGGAAGAGGGTCTCAACCAAAGAGGAAGACTATGAGGACTAGGCTACCGTATCGGCCAGCCAAGCCTCTTAGGCAGCAACAGCAACTGCAATTGCCATTTCCTTCAGTTCCCCAGATGGTGGCACAAACCCCGACCACTTTTCAGTGGGTACCCCAGGCCGTGTTGACACAGTCCACGGCATTCACCTCAACGTTCGAAGGGTAGTCTACTTCCTTTCGAGCAAAGCCTAGAGGAGCAGCCAGAGGCTCGTCTAGGCGCCCCTCAAGGGGAAGGGGATTCCGGGGTGGTCGTGGTCAGGGAGGCAAGACCTCAGGACGGCAGTCCAAGTGAGATGATGCCGGTAGGAGGGAGACTTCAGAATTTTCGGGATCGGTGGACCTTCGATCCCTGGGCCCACAGCCTACTCTAGAATGGACTGGGCATGAGCTGGTACAGCACTCCACCCCCGTGCCTTCGCTTTTTCCAACACTCCACCCCCATTCTGGAGGAGTAGGTTCAAGAACTGTTGGAGAAAAAAGTGATCCGAAGGTGAAGTCCATCAAATTCCAAGGGAAGCTGTTTTGTGTTCCCAAGTAAGACTCGGAAAAGCTCAGTGTCATTCTGGACTTGTCGCCACTCAACAAGTTCATAGTGAATTGCAAATTCAAGATGCTAACACTGCAACACATAAGGACCTTACTGCCCGAGAGGGCATATTCCGTCTCTATAGACTTGTCAGACGCCTATTGGCACGTTCCAATCAACCGTCGACTCTCCCCCTACATAGGGTTCAGGCTACAACGAAGACTATACGCCTTCAGAGCCATGCCAATCGGGCTAAACATAGCCCCAAGGATTTTCACGAAGCTTGCGAGCGTAGCTCTCAAACAATTACGCCTAAAGGGAATTCAGGTAGTAGCCTACCTGGACGGCTGGTTGGTGTGGGCAGCATCCGAGACAGAATGCTTGCAAGCTTCCAGTCAAGTGATCCAGTTCCTAGAGTACCTAGGCTTCAAGATCAACAGAAAAAAGTCTCGACTTTCTCCATCTCAAAAGTTCCAGTGGCTGGGAATCCACTGGGACCTAATGTCACACCGTTTCTCCATCCCGGTGAAGAAAAGGAAGGAGATAGCGGGTTCTGTCAAGAGACTTCTAGATTCCGAAAGGATATCAAGACGCGAACAGGAGAGGGTACTGGGCTCTCTCCAGTTTGCTTCGGTGACAGACCCAGTGCTAAGAGAACAGCTAAAGAATGCAACCAGAATTTGGAGAAATTATGCATCAAACGCACGAAGAGATCTGAGAAGACCAGTTCCGCTTCAGCTACGTACTCTTCTCAGGCCTTGGTCCCAAGCCAGTCATCTAAAGAAGTCGGTTCTTCTTCAGCCACCTCCCCCGTCGGTGACAATTCACTCAGACGCCTCGAAGGAGGGATGGGGAGGTCACTCTCATCGGAAAAAAGTCCAGGGGACTTGGTCCAAGCTATTCAAGACCTTTCACATAAACTTTCTAGAAGCTATGGCAGTGCTTTAAGAAAGTCTCCCCACGTCACTCGATGCACATAAGGTTGGTGATGGACAGCGAGGTAGTTGTGAGAGGCTTGAATCGACAGGGATCGAGGTCACCACCTCTCAACCAGGTGATGTTGGCCATCTTCCGATTGGCGGAAAAGAAGAAGTGGTACCTGTCGGCAGTTCACCTTCAAGGAGTCCGCAATGTGACAGCGGACGCTCTATCCAGGTTCACACCGATAGAGTCGGAATGGTCCTTAGACGCAGGATCATTCTCCTTCATTCTGAAAAAAGCCCCAGAACTGCATATAGACCTCTTTGCGACAAAAGACAACAAGAAGTTGCCCCTGTACGTGTCCCCGTACGAGGACCCCTTAGCGGAAGCAGTGGACGCGATGTCCCTCGACTGGAACAGATGGTCCAGGATTTATCTGTTCCCTCCTCACAACCTTCTGTTGAGGGTCCTCAACAAACTGAGATCCTTCAAGGGGGTAGCGGCAATAGTGGCCCTCAAGTTTCCGAACAGTGTGTGGTTCCCCCTGGCATAGGAACTACGGCTGAAGTTTGTACCGCTACCAGATCCAGTTCTGACCCAGAGAGTCCAGAATTCGACTGTCTGCGCTTCATTACAGAAAACCCGGACCCTGCAGCTCAAGATTTTCTCTCCCTAGCAGTGAGAAAGCGTTTCGGGATTTTGAAAGCCAGCATAGACTTCCTAGAAGAATATAAGTGCAAATCTACTACCAGGCAATATGAGTCATCTTGGAGAAAATGGGTGGCCTTTGTCAAGGCGAAGAATCCGCAGGAGATCTTGACAGACGTCTGCTTATCTTTCTTCATCCACCTCCATGGTCAAGGGTTGGCAGCTAACACGATTTCAGCGTGTAAGTCTGCTTTGACAAGACCCATTCTATATGCCTTCCAGGTCGACCTCGGTAAAGAGATCTTTAATAAAGTTCCGAAAGCCTGCGCTAGGCTCAGACCTTTAGCACCTCCAAAGCCCATTTCATGGTCTTTAGACAAAGTTCTTCATTTCGCTTCTCTGTTGAGCAATGAGGAGTGTGCGTTAAAGGATTTGACACAAAAAGTTATTTTCCTATTTGCACTCCCATCCGGGGCCAGGGTTAGTGAGATCGTAGCCCTCTCGAGAGAGGCAGGTCGTGTTCAGTTCCTGGATGGGGGAGAACTGAACCTGTTTCCCGATCCTACATTTCTCGCCAAGAATGAGTTACCCACCAACAGGTGGGTTCCCTGGAGAATCTGCCCTCTGAAAGAAGATGCATCTCTATGTCCAGTCGAATGCCTAAAGGTCTATCTTCATAGAACTTCAGACTTCAAGAGTGGTCAACTATTCAGGGGAGAAACATCAGGCTCAAATTTATCTTTGAATTAACTCAGCGAAAATCTCATATTTTTTTCGCAGGGCGGATCCTGACAGTACACCCGCAGGTCACGATCCGAGGAAAGTTGCCTCATCCTTAAATTCCTTTAATTGTATGGATTTTGAACATCTCTGTTCATACCCTGGCTGGAAGTCTTCCAGAGTGTTCTTTCGCCACTATGCAAAGCAAGTAGAGGAACTAAAGAGATCTGTGGTAACACTGGGTCGCGTCGTTAACCCTACTGTTTAACTCTGCGAGGAACAGTGGTTTAAATTGGGACGATTAATTCCAGGGTGAGTGTGTAGTTACATACTGTACTACAAACTAAGTGAGGGCACTGAGTTGCCCACGTAGACTGTTCCATTTCCAAAGGTGAACCTAGCATAAGTGCAGACATGTGTGCCAAGCGTTTCTACTGCTAATGTGATTGATTTGTAATACAGACTTTTATGACTTTGATACCTCGGTATCTTAAAAGTGGCATTTAATGTTTTTTCTTTCAGATAAACAAGGTCTGCTTACTATCATACTTATGCTTAAAGGTTTGGGTTATCTTCTTTTCATATATGTATATATATAATTGTTGTTAACCTGTTTATTTATTGTCTGTCAATAAACTTGTTCTTGAGAACCTTGCGTTTCCTTCACCTGTGTCAATTTATTAGTATAATTGAGCATTCACTCTATGTACCTTATCTAGGATAATTCTAATAGAATTGTTCCTTTATGCAAGCTATGTTGCATTGGTTTATGCTTTCCCTTAACGGGAGGACTCCGTCCCATAAGGGGACGGTGGCGGTTTTACAAGTTTCCTCCTATGTGGATATAAACCTTTGTCCAATACAAGTATTGTGCGGAGAACTGGTCGATATTTCATATTGACGCAGTGGTTCTTTAAAAACTATGCTTTACTTAATATAGGGTGAGACCACTATATTAGCTTGCCTGGTATTCATACATAGGTATATGTACTCTTCGAGACTTTTCCAGAGTCTAGTAGGACTCTTCCCTGTAGGGGGCAGGAAGCTCTAACATGGTTTATAGTTAGTTGAAAAGATGTATAACGGTAACATCTTAGGTCTCTAGGTCTAGTCGACCGGGGAAAAATTACTTCAGGGGAGTACGGCACGTCCTGAGAATCCACAGATACAGTAATACTCTGGTATACTTCCATCAGGACGACATGGCTTGAGCCCAAAAAACGGATTTTGAGCGAAGCGAAAAATCTATTTTTGGGTGAGATAGCCCTGTCGTCCTGATGGACCCGCCCTTCCCTTTCTATGAAAGGGCTGTAGGACCCCTCCCTACATACAGTATCTGTAGCACCTCGTGTACGCTACAAGGAATACAAATGGCGCCAGGTTTGGCGCCAGGCACGCTTACGAAACGGGAGATAGGGAGCCTTGGGAGCGGCTCCCCCTTTTTCTTTCCCGATTATGTTTCTTGCCAATTGACCCCTTCGATACGTAATCTCTGTTCGGGGTGCAGATTGCCATGTGGCGTGTCAAGAATACGTACTCTGATATGTCGCGATATCCCTTTCACGAGGGATATTCGCTCCAGGAGTTAGAATTCTGGTACTTTAAGGTAAATTCTCTGGGAATATCGCCGTAGTTGTAATATACCCTAGGAAGCTACCCAATAGGAACTTCCATCAGGACGACATGGCCATATCACCCAGAAATAGATTTTTCGCTTCACTCAAAATCGTGTATATATAAATATATATATATATATATATATATGTGTGTGTGTATATATATATATATATATATGTGTGTGTGTGTATATATATATATATATATATATATAATATCACTCTGACGTACCACCGAGCGTCTTATATTTTTCTTAAATCCGTCTCGGATGCTCCCGCTCATACCTCCTTTGGTTGTCCGAAACATTTTTTGTGATCCGAGTCATAAAATTCTTCGCATCTCCTTTCGTGAAGAGAGTAATTTGTAAGCCGATTCTTTCGTGGCTAGAGGTTTGAGTGTATATACATTGATGCACAGAGTCCTGTTAGATTTAGCCAGTCCTCTTAATCTTGACCTTCTAAATCGATAAAGGTCAATTCATCTTCTACTATTTCAAGCTTCAGTGTCCCCAACTATGTAGGCCTGGATCTTCCAACTCGTCTATTGCCTTGTGGAATCCAATTGGGGAACTAAGTTTGATTGAGGAGTGAGAAGAGCTTGGCAAGACCATCTTCATTACTATGATCTCATCCACATGTGGCACATGAGTAATATCTCTTAAAGTATCATTTTAAATATTGTCCTGAAATTTAACTCCATATATTCCTCTGAGGGCTTTGCTCTCGAATCTACAAAACCTACTGGATACTGCTTCATTATCATACCACGACTCATATCCATTGAGTAACACCGATATCACTAAACTGACATATAGCCTTATTTTTCTATGTAAGTTAAGGTGAATTTATATCCAAATTTAACTATTCTAGCCATTGTCTTATATACTGTATATATATATATATATATATATATACATACGTACTGTACATTCATATATATATATATATATATATATAAATATATATATAAATATATGTGTGTATATAAACACATATGAATAAACATATTAATATATATATATATATATATATATATGAATATATATATAAATATATATTTATATATACATATATATATATATATATATATGTGTGTGTGTATATAAACACATATGAATAAACATATTAATATATATATATATATATATATATGAATATATATATATATATAAATATATTATATATATATATATATATATATAAGTATTATATATCTCTTTACCTAAAAAAAACAGCAGACAGAAACGGGAACACTAACTTACAGATTGTTTCCAAATTAACCGGGAGACTACATTTATATTTCTCCTTTTTTTATATTCCATCAGTGACTCTTCATGAAATGTACATTGGTTGGACGATCAAATTACATTTTAATATGCAGGCTATGACTATAAAAAAATTAGGATATGATGATATTTGGTAATTCCAAAATTAATTTTAGAAAAAAAATCAATGAAATCTTCAAGAATCTTTGAAATGATAAAAGTCGTAAATTCTTATAATATAAGATATGCTCTCCGGATTAGAAGCACAGTATAGAGCCTCTCTATCAGACATATCAGCATACAGTGACAATGAAACAGGATTTGGTAATATCAATTAAAAGTGCTATAATTGTGATAAACCTGTCCAATACAACAACATACATAATAGAACCTCTCACTCTTATCACAGTTGTAAGGCATAGATGAGTGTCATTTTGAATAATGGTCATTCTTTTATCAATAGGTGTTGAAATGCCAATAACAGCAGTAACAGAGAACACGATTCATATAAATGGAATAAGTAGTAACTTAAACAGAATTTTTCAAATAGAAAATCTAAACAAGATAGTTTAATATATAAACCTAGTTATTTTAGAAAACAGAGGCAAACAGTCACAGTGTAACAAAGGTTTTTGAGGGTAATAATATTTTTTTCTGATCAGAGTATACAGAGTATATAATGAATTTTTAGTTTTTACTGATGATTGTATCAATATTGAAAATTTAATGGATGAAGTTCATGAAGATATAGGATCAGTTCCGTCCTGTATATTTTTCTTATCTTCATCAGTTTCTTTCATTCATCAGAAAGTTAGGGATCGACTGCTTATCAAGGCGGGTAACGTCTCAAACTAAGCCATATATTTTTTTTTTAGACAATGGAAGTTCTCACAGCATGGATTCACGAATACATGATTTAGACAGTCCACATTAAACAATTAAAAGGAAAAGAAGTTTATGTGGACAGCAGACCACTTCATCTGCTAAGTTAAGTAGATGGTCATTATAAAGCAAGTGAATCTCGGTCCTTTCATAAGTTCACCATAGTTAAACAAAGTTAGTATGTATCCCGTGATACTCTTAAGATAAAATTCTAAGGTATTATCAACATAACACCAGTTTAAAGGGTTCATGGTTTAAAGGTCGCTCATAAATGGAAAAGGCAAGGAACAGTACCATTACCCTAGCAACATGAACAATGCCTTAGAGGCTGACAATATGTACATACGATCAGTGTCCAAGCCCCATCTCCAATCAAGCTAGGTCCAGGGAGGGTCAGGCAATGGCTGCTGTTTACTCACCACATAGACATATAGGCTCTCACAAACACCCCAACCTTAGCTTACAATGATGGTGAGGTTGCAGCCACTAAAGAAACTATCGAGTTTGAGCGGGACTCGAATCCACGTCTGGCGATCAATAGCCATGGACGTTACCAATAAACGACTACAATGAAAAAGTGTTTTTCTTCCTTTCTATTCCACTGGAGCTCTTGTCTCATATCCCTGCCTACATATGGCTGCGGGTATGGGAAAGAGACGAAGTGAAGATATGACAGAAATCACAGAGCGTTTTTGCTCGGACACTTTCATGCAGATAGTTTTTTAAGGGGCAATAAGAAACGTCTAAACTAATGGTCATAATATTTTGTCTACTCTTCTCTTGCTCTGTGTCTGTGTTTTTGAGTCTGCTTATCTTCTGAGAATTCTGTCCCAATATCGATCATTTTGCTCCTCCAGTCTTCCTCTTGCATACGAGGCTCCATTCCGTTTCAGACTAGGCTTACCGTTTGCTCGTATGAGATGAAAGAAATAGACGCAAAACTGACTGAAGAAAAAAAGGTCTCTATATTTGAATGACTAATTTTAGGTTGACGATTCCGTAATACGTTATAATTGCATTATATTATAACCAAACATTAACTGGGAAATTTTTTTCTTTCGTCTAATACATAGTTGGTCATACACAGATGCTCAAAAGTTGGTGCTAATCGAATACACCACAACCAATAGAAATAAAGCACAAATAATCAACCTATGATATAGTACAAACGATTCACTGAAATTAAAAGTTTAATTATCTCAATATTTTCAGGATGCCAAAGTTACAGGCGGATGCAAGCATAGTCTGCCTAAATCAAGTCCTTAACATAAATATTAAGTTCTTCTCTTTTATCTTTTTCTGCATCCTGTTTGCTTGTCATCAGTGTGAGATTGGCTGAATTTCAACTTCAATGTATTGGAACAATGAAACGTCTGGCGCTCTCGGACAAACATTCATCTGAAATATATCTATTAAAAGTGAAACACTCTACCATAATATTTTTTTTTTGTAGTGATATAATCAACTACACGTTTTACATAAATAAAATGACTGGTTCTTGCATCAAATTGTGTCATTATACTAAGTAGTATGTACTACTCAAAGGTAAATCTGAGAAATTCAGATCAATACGGGTTATAATTTTACAATATCTACTGATCGATGATAATAAAATTTATGGGTGGATTATGTTCCTCAAAGTCAACTCATCTCCAGAGTCACATTGTCCATTATGATATAGTTGAACAATGAGATGTTAGTTATTCATTTCAACTTCCAGTTTTTACAAAAACTGAACGTTTATTGGTAAAGTTTGAAGGAGGCAGGAGAGGAGGATGAAGAGGAAGAGGGAAAGAGGGTGAAGAGGAAGTGGAGGAAGAAGAAAAGGAGGAGAGGAAGGACCGGGAGGAGGAAGAAAAGGAGAAAGAAGTGTATGGTGAGGATGGGGGAGGAGGAGGAGAAGGATTAGGAGTCGGAGGAGAGAATTACTGCTCTAAGGCGAAACGAACATCGCGTTAAAATCATTAGTTCTCTTTCGTGAAGAGCGTGCACTAAGACCAAGATAACCAATTCACTTCTGTTTAATATATATATCTGTTTGAGGCTCCAGGTGAGGATGGCAGGTTCATCATTGCCAAGATCCTTGGACATGTGTCGTACAATGCTAGTGGCATTTTAAAATTTATATCAGAAGCAGGTCTTCTTAATGTTTTTTAGCTTTTATAACATGTTTACTTTTTTGGTTTTAATTGAATATTCTTTAAATCTTTATTTATAGTAAACGATATCGGCGTCAATGAACTTCGATGTCAGGATGCCAGAAAACTTCAAATAATTTAATTCAATTTAATTTTGTCTGCGAAACCTGGTAGAAAGAACTGTTTTTGTAATGGTAATGGAACTCAGCATTATAAGTCAATAGATTACTGTAACAGCTAACCCTTATCTGGGTGATGAGTTTCTTAAAAACTTTTTAGGATTTCTCACATTTCTGACAGTTCCCTTATTACACTCGAAAGGAAACGTTTGTCACTCTGACCCTCCTCCTCAGATGAAATATCCTGCATTAAGTCCTGTTACTGTTATTTATGCAACTCCAACTGTTCTTCAGTCGTCAGGTGTTCCTTATGTTCCGTAAACAGAGGACTATGGTCACAACTCTCCGTCCTCCAACCAATTTTTATTGTTAACTGCCTCCTCCTGCATAGGTTCGAATACCTCAAAATTACGTCTAACAACACATTCGCACCACAGTTTCCTCTATGTAAAATTCGGGGTTTCTCTTGATGACCCCTTCCAAGGTTTTATCAATGATTGTAAGGCAGTTGGCAATGTGGAAATATTCTTTCCATAACTCCCGGAGATTGACGTTGGTCTTTTCGTTGACCTCGATGCATTGCTGGAACATTGCCTTTGTGCACAATTTTAAAGTTGAAGATCACCTACTGATCCATCGTTTGAAGAATGGGAATTGTATATCTTGATGAACCTAAATTCCTTTATCTGGGAGTCATCAATAAATGGATCATTTGCTGGGACATTGTACATAAGCATCACGGTATGGAGTGGGAGTTCTTGTCCATGAGCTACTTTCTGACATTAGGATGAAAAATCTCATTGACTGATTCGAAAAACACCCAAGCCATTTCTTATTTTTATGTTTTTTTTTTTTTTTTTTTCACATGACATCAAGTTGCTCCTGCATCTTATACTTTTTTTCAATGGTATTGGAGTAACAATGGATGTTCTTAGATGGTCTTTCATGAGCATAGGGCCTGATATTGTCTTCTCTTTTGCAGTGATAATGATCCTCCTAGGCACTTTGTTCCAAGGCACACTGGTCTTGTTGTATTTCAAACTTATATTGTCATATAATACTCGGAATCCGTGAATATAATATATTCCGACATGAATGCCTTAACATCGGAGCTCGCAGTCTTACCATATTGCAAAACACTGTGGATGCCTGGTCATCTTTTAAACCTCTTATATATATATATATATATATATATTCATATACATAATTATATTTATATGTATATATACGAATATGTATATATATATATATATATATATATTCATATACATATTTATATTTATATGTATATATACGAATATGTATATATATATATATATATATGTATATATACGAATATGTATATATATATATATATATATATGTGTATATATACGAATATATATATATATATATATATATACGAATATATATATATATATATATGTATATATATACGAATATGTATATATATATATATATATGTGTGTTTATATTTACATATATATATATATATATATGTGTTTATATTTACATATATATATATATATATATGTGTTTATATTTACATATATATATATATATATATATACACCGTATATATATATATATATATACATTATTTATATATGTACATATATAAATATATATATATATATATATATATATTTATATATTTATATATATATACATATATATATATATTTATATGTTTATATATATATATATATATATATGTATATATATATAAATATATATATATATATATATATATATAGATATATATATATATATATATATATATACATTATATATATATACATATATATGTATATGTATATATATATATGTATAAATTGTGATGGCTGGCTTTGACCACCACACAAAACACTACACTTATCAAATAGTATTCACCATCATAACGTACTAAGTCCACTAAAGGTGGAATAGTATCCAAACATCAATACGAGTGCAAAGTCAACTCAAGGGGACAAAGAAAATACCACAAAAATCTCCTTAATTTTAATACATAATATTTAGACAGAAATAACACCTGAACCACAATGATACAATAATAAATGATACACACTCACTCTTAAACTCCCTGCAAAAGAAAACAATTACACAATCAAAGAAAGGTCATCAACACAAACATACTAAAAGGAGAGAGGGTCCAGAAAGGAGAAGGCCAACGAAAAGTAAGAACATCCTAACAAATACAAACTAAATATCCCTAACAAATCCCTCAAACACTTCTAGGGGTCTCCTCCAAGAGGACAATAAACTCCCCGGCTGGAGGCTTATTCCGGGTGGCAGGAAACAAGGATCCAAGACAATGGCGTTAAAAGTCTTTTTTTTCTTAATGCTCCAATAATGAAGACCGCCAAGGATTACAGGTCGTGGGCCCGGCACACAAATATAAAGATAAAAACTTTTACCTTTTGGCAGAGAGGTCCCCTTGGCTTTTACTGAACCAAGGGCAGTACACAATATGTGGAATAAAAGTCCTTGTTGCAGATCGAGGATATCCAAGAAAAGCTAAACAGCTTCACAACGTAACTCTGCAAGGGCGAGGAATAATATGGATCCAATCGCAAATGTCGTGCCTTACAAGGTTAGAGGCTCAGAAACACACTGAGGAACCATCCTCAAAAAAAGCCCCTCCAAAACTCCGTTCACGCAGGAGCGCAGCCACGTAATCCACACCACTTGAAAATATAAAACATCCGTTAGTCCATTATAAACACTAAAATAACCACCAGTGAAAAGACAAACTACTAACGAAGGTAAACAATAAGTCTACAGTATATTTAACCTTATAAATCTATAAAAGCTTAAATAATTTTGAAATATATAGCAATAATATTACACCCAACCCAAAAAAAAAAAAATTCCACAATTTTTTTTTTAAGTGATTTGAATTACAACATACAGGTTATCATATAATGAAATATTAAACCAACACTCAAAAATTTGAAATATTAAACCAACACTCAAAAATAATTATTAAACAAACTGCAAAAACATGACAAACAAAAGGAAAGAGGGGGGCAAGTACCAAGGTTTGCAGCTCACAAAGATAGCAATATATAACCAATATTAAAAAAAATCTTAAACCCAAATTAATCACAACTAAACTTTCTAAAACCCGAAAACCAAAACATCACCATTCGATAAATAGGTACCCAACCTAAAAATTTCACATCACTCATACCATTAATAAACTTAATTAAGAGTCATTGCACTAACAACCGGATTCGGTATATATAGTCCAAAAGCTATAACCTTTTCCACACTCAATACACTGTTAATTTTCAGGGATACACATCACTCACTATCAATAAATGTTGATCACAAAAACCACTGTCTATTTCAGTGTTATATATCACACTTATCACCATAGTGTCCAATACATACACACACACCGAACGTCACAGAGAAAACCACCACAAGACTCCCCTGCGCAAACAAACAAACAAAATCGATGAAGCGTAATTATTAGCCTGAAAATACAGAATACCAGATTAGTGCCTATCTCTTTTCTTAGCTTATTATAAACCTTATCGTACCTGTCACCTCTAAACCTTAGTAGATTAACCTTAACTCAGTCTAGGGTACCACTCATACACCAGCCTGTAGCGCCTAAAAAACGGCTGTGTTGTGCTACAGACCCGTGAGCCCATGACCCATCTAATTAATCAATCATTCGAAAGTACCAGTGATCACCCTCACCTTTTAACCTTAAAGACCCCATATAATATACCCAAAACATTATAGTCTTCTGTAAACAAACCAGGATTAATAAATCTTAAATATACATTTACTTCTACTCACTACGTGCCCACTTCAACAGCACACACACCATAATTAGAACGATACAGATACTACCTTTAATAACTGCATAGCCCTCTGCCAATAATCTAATATTCAACGCTGTGAGAGAGAAAATAGGCAACAATATTATCTTTTCCTGGGATGTGGGAAAATTCTAAATTCCATTCTTGCAGCATGAGACTCCACCTCATCAATCGTTGATTTTTATTCTTGTATCTGCTGATGAAGGTCAGGGGATTATGATCTGTGAAGACCTTAATAGGTGTATCTGAGGAGAGATAAACCTGAAAATGATTAATAGCGAATATTAACGCAAGAGTCTCTTTCTCCACCGTTGAATACCTACGTTGGGTGGAGGACAATTTTTTTGAAAAGAATGCGACAGGATGAGAAACTCCCTGCTCGTCATTCTGCAACAACACCGCCCCTACACCAACGTCACTTGCATCCGTGGCAAGAGAAAAAGGAAGGTCAAAATCAGGAGCTCTCAAGACAGGGAAATTGATTAAAACTCTTTTTAAATTATCAAAAGCCCTTTGCGTTCCATCCGTCCAAACAAATGCTACCTTCTTTCTCAAGAGATTTGTTAACGGATCGGCTATATCCGAAAAATTCCTAACAAACCTTCGGTAGTACCCACTCAAACCAAGGAATCTTCTGACATCCCTCCTACATTTAGGGACTACCATGTTTTCAATACTTTCGATATAGGCCTGCTTAGGAGCAACTTTACCATTACCAACCTCATGACCCAAATATACCACCTTCGCCTTTGCGAAATCGCTTTTCTTTAAATTAATTACCTAATTTGCCTTTTTCAACACCTCAAATAGTGCCCTAATACGTTTTAAATGGGTTTCCCAATCATCGCTATAAATAACAATATCATCAATATACACAACACATCCTTCTAAACCATGGACTAAAGTATTCATTAACCTCTGAAAGGTGGCAGCCGCATTCTTCATACCAAACGGCATAACCTTACATTGAAACAATCCCTGTGGTGTTACAAAAGCAGACAGGGCCCTTGCCCGTTTTGAAAGAGGAACTTACCAATAACCTTTCAACAAATCGAATTTGCTAATGTATTTGGCCTTCCCCATTCGATCAATACAATCCTAAATTCGAGGTAATGGATAACAATCAGATTTAGATAACTCATTCAACTTACGGTACTCAAAACATAACCTGAAATCACCGTCGGATTTCTTTACCAATACAACAGGTGATGACCAAGGACTTTGACTAGGTTCAATTAGGTCATGTTTTAGCATATAATCCACTTCCTTTGCTACAACCTCATTTTTGAAGGGATTCAACCTGTAAGGAGATTGTTTCACAGGAGTGGCGCTACCTACCTCTACATCATGTTCAAGGACCGAAGTCCTACCCGGTACATCCGAAAATAATTCTTTATAATTAGATACTAAATTTTTCAAAGACCTTTTTTCTTCCTTACCTAAATGTGAAATTACTCCCGAAAAATTTTCCAAAGGCTTTCTGTTATCCGACCGCCATTCACATCCATTCAAACAATTATCATCAATACCCTCCCCCTCTGAAAAAGAAAAATGGTTATTGTTCTCAGAATCTACCGTATTCCCAATGGTTGCCACAGGAATGACTTTTTCCCGTTCCATATAAGCCTTCAACATATTTACATGACAAAATTGAAAAGGTTTCCTTCTTTGAGGTGTCTCCACTAAATAGTTAACTTCACTTACTTTTTTCAAAATTTTCCAAGGACCTGAAAAAGAAGCTTTCAATGGATTCCCTGGGAAGGGTAACAAAACCAATACTTTATCGCCCACCGCAAAGTCGCGTGCCTTGGACCATCTATCAAAAAAGAACTTCATTCTTTTTTGGCTACATAATAAATTTTCACCCGCAAATTTCCAAGCCTTGGTTAATTTATCGCCTAGATTAGACACATAATCCAATAAATTAACCTCAGGGACGTCTCCCTCCCAAGACTCACGAACCACATCAAGAGGACCTCGAACACAATGGCCAAACACAAGGTTGAAAGGCGAAAAACCTAAAGACTGACTTGGGACAGAACGAAAAGCGAACAACAAATAAGGTAATTCTTTATCCCATTCAGAACCATTAATCAAACAATATTTCTTTACCATAGATTTCAGGGTCTGATGAAATCTCTCCAGAGCTCCCTGACTTTCTGGATAATATGGAGAAGAGGTCACATGTTTTATATTTAACTCTGCCATTTTATCTCTGAAATACCTGCTGACAAAATTAGAACCACAATCCGATTGAATAATTTTAGGCATCCCAAACCTGGTAAAAAAGTCAATTAGTACATCTACAATTTTAAAACTTTTATCGTACGTAGTGGTATGGCCTCGGGATATCGAGACATCCTATCCATGATTGTCAAAATATACTCATTACCACTACGCGTCTTCGGTAATGGTCCAAATACATCAATAATGACTTCCTTAAAAGGTTCGGAAACTACAGGAATAGGACATAGAGGCGATTTTGGAATCCGCTGATTGGGTTTACCGACCCTCTGGCACACATCACAACGATTAACAAACTTCTTTACATCTGCCTTCAACTTCGGCCAATAATAATTCCCTAACAATTTGCAAGAAGTTTTATGAATTCCAAAAGGGCCGGCCAAACCACTTTCGTGCGCCAATGACATTAACTCCTTCCTGTAACCAAAGGGAACCATTATCTGTTTCACAATTTCATGATCAACATTATCCACCCCCATAGGCCTACTCAACCTATATAAAATATTATTAATTATCTTAAATTTGGGATCAGTTATATCAGACACCTCTCCTGACTCGATAGGGAGTTCCCGAAACTCCTTTTTCTGGTCTTTGATTAGCTCTTCAGTAGTCCAATTTAACGTGTCCGTTACCATTCCAAGATCTACAGCTAGGCTATCACTACGATCTAAACTACTTAAATATACATCAATTGTTGACTCTGCAGCGTCCAAAAATTCTAGCACTAGAACGAGTAACTGCTGCTACTTCTTCAATATCAGGGTTTATCAATATCGGACAATTATTATTCTTCATAGCCACATCATTCCCTAACACAACATCAACCTCCTTAACCGGGAATTTATCAACTATGGCCAATTTCAAATCCCCTGTAAAGGAAGGGCAGATTAAATTAAAATGTTCAATAGCATACGACTTTACGGAATCAGGAAAACCAGCCAATAACACAAATTCCCCACTTTTGGATACAAAATTACAAGGTAATGCCTCCCTTAGTATCAAAGACTGAGCTGCACCGATTTTTACGCAAAATACGCACTCGTCTTTTCTCGGACGAATTGGCGAAGGAGACACAACCGAAGGACAAATATCTGTCAAAACAACCAGGTAGTCATTGATCAGCAGATGTTGTTGGGGTAGGTTCTCTCTCTGTCTCCTCCACGCCCATCACTAGCCTAATATTAGCATTTTGAGATTTTCTAAATGCATAACACATACTCTTTACATGCCCCTTCTTATTGCAAAAGAAGCACGTCAATGTTTTCAATTTCTCTGGATTGTATATATTTGGCCTATTGCCTCGGTTAGAAGAAAAATTATTATTAGCATTACCCTGATTATTATTACTTCCCTGATTATTTCTACTAAACACCTTAGCATTATTATTAGGATTAGCATTATTATTCCTACCCATCTTAACCTAACCAGAATTCACCTTTGTCGTTACTCCCCCTAACTCACTCTTATGAAACAAGCAATATTCGTCACTAGCGATGGCTACCTCCTGAACGGTCTCGAGTTTTAACTCTTCGAGGTGGACCTCCACCAACATTAACTCCTTCAATTTCTCAAAATCTCCCACCTTCTTGGACTTGAACCAATCACTAGCATACTGTTCCTTCGCCCTGGCAAATTCAACAAAAGTTTGTTCCCTACATTTTTCTAAGTTCCGGAAGCGTTGCCTATAAGCTTCAGGGACTAACTCATAGGCCTTCAAGACAATAGCCTTCACACTCTCATAATCTGCTGATAAATCCTCCTCCAGCGTTACATATACCCTCTGAGGTCTTCCAACCAATTTACTTTGTATAAGAGTGGTCCAATACTCTTGGGGCCACTCCAACCTTGCTGCAATCCTCTCAAATGACACAAAAAACTCTGCTATATTATTTTCTTCAAATCTAGGTACAAATTTGAGAGCCTGCGATAAATTAATAGCAGGAGTTACTAACCTATTTGGGGAATGGGCGGGGGAAAAAGAACCTGGGTTTCTCATGGCAATCTCATGCTGCCTCTCTTTTTCTCTTTCCCCTGGCTTAAACTTTTCCATTTCAAATTCCATTTGTCTCAGGACAATCTGCTTATCCAAAATTTCTATAGACACTACTTCATCCGGTTTCACCTCTTGTTCCCCACCTGTCTTTACAGTTTTAACATAATCATAAATGTGCAATAGCAATACACCCTTTCTTATGGACACATCATATTCCAATTCAAAATGTTCTGCTACAATTTCCAAGTCTTCCCTATTTAACTCTGCCAACCTCTCTTGCCATCCCTATCCTCTAAGGATTTCTAGTACGTTAACAACCATGATTACTTATTCAAACAAAATACTAAATTTACACAAAACAACACCGAGGAGGTGAAAATACACTGCCTGAAAAATTACCCCAGGAATTAACTTTGCACAAACACTGGTGAATACTCAGGAACGAAATATCCTGCCACGGTCACCACTTGTGATGGCTGGCTTTGACCACCACACAAAACACTACACTTATCGAATAGTATTCACCATCATAACGTACTAAGTCCACTAAAGGTGGAATAGTATCCAAACATCAATACGAGTGCAAAGTCAACTCAAGGGGACAAAGAAAATACCACAAAAATGTCCTTAATTTTAATACATAATATTTAGACAGAAATAACACCTGAACCACAATGATACAATAATAAATGATACACACTCACTCTTAAACTCCCTGCAAAAGAAAACAATTACACAATCAAAGAAAGGTCATCAACACAAACATACTAAAAGGAGAGAGGGTCCAGAAAGGAGAAGGCCAACGAAAAGTAAGAACATCCTAACAAATACAAACTAAATATCCCTAACAAATCCCTCAAACACTTCTAGGGGTCTCCTCCAAGAGGACAATAAACTCCCCGGCTGGAGGCTTATTCCGGGTGGCAGGAAACAAGGATCCAAGACAATGGCGTTAAAAGTCTTTTTTTTCTTAATGCTCCAATAATGAAGACCGCCCAGGATTACAGGTCGTGGGCCCGACACACAAATATAAAGATAAAAACTTTTACCTTTGGGCAGAGAGGTCCCCTTGGCTTTTACTGAACCAAGGGCAGTACACAATATGTGGAATAAAAGTCCTTGTTGCAGAGCAAGGATATCCAAGAAAAGCTAAACAGCTTCACAACGTAACTCTGCAAAGGCGAGGAATAATATGGATCCAATCGCAAATGTCGTGCCTTACAAGGTTGGAGGCTCAGAAACACACCAAGGAACCATCCTCAAAAAAAGCCCCTCCAAAACTCCGTTCACGCAGGAGCGCAGCCACATAATCCACACCACTTGAAAATATAAAACAGCCGTTAGTCCATTATAAACACTAACATAACCACCAGTGAACAGACAAACTACTAACGAAGGTAAACAATAAGTCTACAGTATATTTAACCTTATACATCTATAAAAGCTTAAATGATTTAGAAATATATAGCAATAATATTACAATATATATATACAGTATATATATATAAATATATATATATATATATATATATATATATTTTTATATATATATATATATATATATATATATATATAAATGTATATATATATATATATATATATATATATATATATATATATATATATATATATATATATATACATTTATATATATATATATATATATATATATACATTTATAAATGTATATATATATATATATATACATTTATAAATGTATATATATATATATATATATATATATTTATATATATATATATATATATATATAATTACTATTTTATATATATATAATATATATTATATATATATATATATATATATATATATATAATAATTTAATAATGTA
>NC_090729.1:31253384-31258384 GCF_036898095.1 Palaemon carinicauda | reverse complement strand
ACGTCAGAGGTGGAGGGCGTTGATGGAGGTCTTGAAGTGGCTGTCCATAAGGGCGTCGGCTTTGATCATCAAGTCCTTTATGGGTAAACTATCGACATCGGGTATGGCAGCGCGTATAGGTCCGGGTAAATGGTATATCCGAAGGGCCCAAAGTAGGTTCACCTCACGATGAGAGCCGTCTGAGGCAGGTTACAGGCGAGCAATAATGGTCATTTCCCTGAAGGCGAGCGAAGTCCTTTGATCCCCCAACGGTTGTTGCGAGAGCTGAAAAAGCTTTGCTATACGAGTGGCTGGCGACGGCGAGTACTGCTGCAGAAGGTATGTTTTGAGGGCGTCATACACTATTGGGGTGTCTCATTGTTCACAAAGCCAGTCGGATATTTTCGGGAAGGTGTCCTCAGGTATCGCCACGAGAACATAATTGGCTTTGGTGCTTGAGCGAGTCACACCTTTAATGCGAAACTGGAGTTCTACGCGCTGAAACCAAGCAAACACCTCTCCGCTGGTAAATGATGAAAGTTTCAATGGGGGAGTCGCAGCAATAACTTCAGTAGAGTCCTCCATAGTACCAACGATGAAGGGGCGAGGGATGGTTGGAAGGCGGGAGGAGCGAGTCGACTTCCGGTGTCACTAATGTGATGGCCGAGAGAAGGTTGTGACTCAAAGGCTGGTTGAAAGCAACTGAGTGAGTTTATTATAGAACACTCTCCTTTATATACAAAAGCTCAAGGCAACAAGAATTTTCTTGTTTAAAATTGACACTGTTACAAAGGAGAAAAGTAGACATGTTTAATCTGGTTCATTTTAGTGTGAGGGAAGAGCGAAAACACAAGCATAAAATATACTCAAAATGAACTATGTACGGTCGTGTGACACACGGTTGGTAAAGTAGGAAATAATTTCTACACGCACGCACATCTAAAAGGATTTGACGTTAAACATAATTATATATATATATATATATATATATATATGTGTGTGTGTGTGTGTGTGTGTTTGTGTATGTCTGGATATATATATATACATATATATATATATATATATATATATATATATATATATAAATATTTCTATATAGGTATGTATAAATATATGTATATATATGTATATATATATATATATATATATATATATATATATATATATATAAGAAGCTATTCTTGTTAATGATTACAAAGACTACAAGTTTAAGTATTTACTTACCAGTTTATAATATAAAGAACCTTTCCTATACTGGTAGGACATCACACGAGATTTATTGATATGGTTAAAAGATAAAGAATAGAAGTGATAACAGAAAAAAAGGGCGTTATAACCAAACATGCCTGGATATCTTATGCAACTGAATATATAAGGATATAATGAATTTGTTAAACTATTAGAAAGCCTATTAATTTTTATTGTATGAGAGGATTGAGTATTTCAAATAAAAATGGTCAAATAGATTAGTCATATAATCCTAATTCCAACTACTAAATAAGTCCCAACCTAAGCTCGAATTACTACTGGTTAGCCCAGGCAAGAAGGTATTCCCTGGACTTCCAGCAAAAACATTTCACTTGACAATTACTGGATATGCCTCGATATGGCCTAGGTTAGGGTAGCATGCAATAATATAATGAAAATTTCTTAATTTCAAAAGCTGCTTAAATATTTTTCTAGAGTTTTGACACAAAATTTGAATGAAGTTAAACGCTCTGCATGATACCATGTCTCGAAGAGATTACGATCATAAACAATGAGTGAAAATTTCCATGGCTACAGTAGTTATGGCTATGGCTAAGGATGAGGAGAGAGCTGCAGTTTGAAGACAACAGAGGAGGAAATGGAGTCTGTGGGACTCATCCCTACTTAATGGTAGTCAGTACAATAGTATTCTTTACGGAATTAGATCTTGAGTATCAAGACAGGAATAGAAACTGGATAAGACTAGACGGAAACCAATTTGATGTGTTTGAACATCTATACACATCTATGATGGTAGTACCAGCACAAGATCAAACTAAAAAGAAAAACAAAAAAAACTAGAGGGAGTAAAATAAAATCGAATCATGTGCTCGAGTGTACGCTCAAACAAGAGAATTCTACTCCAAGGCAGTGAAAGACCATGGTAGAGAGGCTATGGCACTACTCAAGACTAGAGAAGAATGGTTTGTTTTTTAGTATCCTTCTCCCAGAAGAGCTGCTTACTATATATAAAGGGTCTCTTTTACCCTTACCAAGAGGAAAGTAGTCACTGAAAAATTACAGTGCAGCAGTTAACACCTTGAGTGAAGAAGAATTGGTTGGTAATCTCCGTGTTGTCAGTTGTATGAGTACATAGACGAGTATGTAAAGAATAGGCCGAATTATCCGGTGAATGTGTATGCAAAAGGAAAATATGCCATACCCAGTGAGAAGGATCCAATGTAGTACTTTCTGGCCAGTCAAAGGACCCAGTATCTCTCTAGCGGCATGAGGAATAACTTTTAAATCTCATAGATCTTGCTTCGTTGGTCATAGACATACATACATAAGATTCTAAATAGTTACTGCAAAGGTTATAAACTATTCAGTAACTACAAACTTTAAGAATTTGATGTTTTTTTGTTTTATCATGGTGCCTTTGTCGCACAGCTAATGAATCTTTCTTGTGGTTCACGAATCTTTCAAATAATCAAATAATCAAAGATTGAATATAACGACATTACTGATTCTATTTTTTATATTGACGGTCATACTTCAAAAGGTAGATTGTCAAAGACTTAAAATTTTCAAAAATTTTTTGGATTAAATAAATAGTCCTTCTAAGCTAGAATACGTATCATTGATATAAAAACATTAATTTTTTTTTTATCTTTTTTTGTGACACATACTCATAAAAAATGGCGTATAATATGCAATATCATTTGATCTGGAGCTCGCGTGTATTTCAAATGTGGATCCTATCCACGTCGTTTAATTGCCAGTCCCTTAATCTTCCAGACCGCTTTTATCAAAATGCAAAATCTTCTTATTCTCCTTCTTTTGCAGAGAACGTAACAGTAAAGGAATTTTGCGAGCTATGAGGAGGACGAAAAGCCGAGAATAAAGGAGAAATATGCAGCCTGATGAATAATATCATTTGCGGAAACCTTCAACATATCAATTTAGGGAATTCCCGTTGCCGCTGCGGAGAAGGTGAATTGTAATTATGTATATATATATATATATATATATATATATATATATATATATATATATATATATATTATAGAAGTGCAGAATAAATAATCCTTATTTGTTAAAGGAAACTATATAAAATAATAAAAGTACTACAAATTGAAGGAATAAAGCTCATGTTTTCTGGAATTAGGATAGGAAGAGAAATGCTGCCGAGAATTCTTCTAGTTCTAATGAAATTGGAGCAGGCAGTATTATAATTATTATTACTGCTAGCAAAACTACAACTCTATATAGAGAAGTGGTTTTTAAAACCTCAAAATATTTTCTCATTTTACTGTACCGAAAGGCTGGCGCCATAACGTTAGCTCCAAATAGGAAAGGAAACAAGAAAACAAATAGAAGTGTGTCTGAGCGTACCCTCAAGCAGAAGAACTGTAACCCAGGACAGTGGAAGAGTATGCTACAGATAAGACGACAGTAGCCAAGACTATCTTGTATTCTTAAATATCATTATCAAATTCATGTAGTTTTGTATATAGATTCTGTAGATACTAAAGCAGAAATAATGAAGAGCTTATAGATTTGTTCATGGCAAACACAATATAATAAAAAAGTAAATGTACATCCAATTAGGTTTTATTCACATGAACAAAGTTCACTTGGATTTGGATGACAATAGTATTATTTTCATTTGGTAAAAATATCAATAACTGCTATTTTTATGACTATCGTTACAAAATTTTTGTAACTTTTCTTTTATATATTATAAATTACTTTACAGTCATATCCTCATTCTCGATGGCTAGCTTCATATCATTGCATCTTTCTTGTTTGTGACTTCATTTATTTTCTCATAAGGCATGGCTATTTTATTCAGACATAATTCTTGTTTTTTTTTTCTTTTTCTTTTTGACTTTTATTGGTTTTGCCGAACCAAATTTTTGATTCATGCATTTCTTTGGGAATATGCTTCTAGGATTTTCTTTTTGTGTGTGTGTGTCTGTTTGTGTGTGTGTGTGTGCCATATTTGATCACTTGCTGTCTCACTTGAGTTCTTTTTTAACAGACTGTGTTGTAAAACTAAGAATCTGAGTTAAACACATCTGCTATTACTCCAGCTTCAATGTGATTTTCATTTTTAGTTTACTGAAGTCTTGTACTTTATTTGAAAGAGCTGTTAAATTACTAATACTTGAAATATCTATGCAATGAATTACACACCTCTTTTCTGTCATAATGCAATATTCCACTATAAATTACCTAAATGGAAAAAAAATCTCCATAAAGTGTTATTCCAATTACAATTAAGAAACTACAGCCTATGGACATGAACATATTAGATATAAGATAGTGGACATCATAATAAGAAGAAAGTAAGGTGTGCACTAATAATTGGGTATTGGGATGTGCGTATAATATAACTGCAGGAAGTTGAGTCGTGGGTTACATGGCCTGGGATCTAACGTACGCTAATCGGTTATAAGAGTAATCTAGAGGCCACCACAAGGGAGAGTAGTCTAACCTAACTCTAAAAGAAAATTACTCCCCGGGATCCAATATAACAATCTGAATAAGAAAACTAGCCTATGAATGAGGCAGGAGTAGAATGACACCATGGTGTACTAGTCGGAACCATTATCCAGCCAATCTCACTATAAAAAAAGAAAAGTCGGAACCATTAACCATCCCCAGAAAAAAAGAAAAGAAAAAAAAAGATGGCTATTCCGAATGATGTGAAAATACATTACGATAGACGAAAAAAACGTGATAGAGAATAAAGAAGTCAAACTTAACTGTAAATAACTTTCCCCGATGGATTCCTAACCATAAGCAATGACATACAGTTATGAATTTGC
>NC_090729.1:31223384-31248384 GCF_036898095.1 Palaemon carinicauda | reverse complement strand
AAGAAAACTTTTAATCATATAAAATAAAAAAAAATTTCCCTCACTGCTTTCCCTCTCTTTTCTTTTTTTTTTTTTTTTTAAATTTCTTATGTGAGCCAATGGTACTATTCTCTCATCCGTGAGTTGGGATACGTTTTGAACTCTAAACCTATTGGCCGTTAATGTTTCCAAAATGTTAAATGGGCCTTCAAACTTAGGTGTTAGTTTATAATTGAGTCCTTTACGCACATTGATTTGTATATAAACGTTATCACCCACGGTATATGTTTTAGTTGGCTTCGATTTTTATCAGGATTCCTTTTCATTATGATTTTTGATTCTTCTAAATTCTTTCGAAGGATATCATATCGACTTATATTATTATTATTACTATCCAAGCCAGAAACCTAGTTGGAAAAGCAAGATGCTATAAGCCCAGGGGCTCCAACAGGGAAAAATAGCCCAGTGAGGAAAGGAAATAAGGAAATAAATAAATGAAGAGAACAAATTAACAATAAATAATTCTAAAATAAGTAACAACGTCAAAACAGACATGTCATATATAAACTATTAACAACATCAAAAACAAATATGTCATAAATAAACTACAAAAAGACTCATGTCCGCCTGGTCAACAAAAAAGCATTTGCACCAACTTTGAACTTTTGAAGTTCTACTGATTCAACCACCCGATTAGGAAGATCATTCCACAACTTGGTAACAGCTGGAATAAAACTTCTAGAGTACTGCGTAGTATTGAACCTCGTGATGGAGAAGGCCTGGCTATTAGAATTAACTGCCTACCTAGTATTACGAACAGGATAGAATTGTCCAGGGAGATCTGAATGTGAAGGATGGTCAGAGTTATGAAAAATCTTATGCAACATGCATAATGAACTAATTGAACGACGGTGCCAGAGATTAATATCTAGATCAGGAATAAGAAATTTAATAGACCGTAAGTTTCTGTCCAACAAATTAAGATGAGAATCAGCAGCTGAAGACCAGACAGGAGAACAATACTCAAAACAAGGTAGAATGAAAGAATTAAAACACTTCTCCAGAATAGATTGATCACCGAAAATCTTGAAAGACTTTCTCAATAAGCCTATTTTTTGTGCAATTGAAGAAGACACAGACCTTATGTGTTTCTCAAAAGTAAATTTACTGTCGAGAATCACACCTAAAATTTTGAAAGAGTCATACATATTTAAAGAAACATTATCAATACTGAGATCCGGATGTTGAGGCGCCACCGTCATTGACCTACTTAAAATCATACTTTGAGTTTTGTTAGGATTCAACTTCATACCCCATAATTTGCACCATGCACTAATTCTAGCTAAATCTCTATTAAGGGATTCACCAACCCTAGATCTACATTCAGGGGATGGAATTGATGCAAAGAGAGTAGCATCATCTGCATATGCAACAAGCTTGTTTTCTAGGCCAAACCACATGTCATGTGTATATAGTATGAAAAGTAATGGGCCAAGAACACTACCCTGTGGAACACCGGATATCACATTCCTATAATCACTATGGTGCCCATCAACAACAACTCTTTGAGATCTATTACTTAAAAAATCAATAATAATGCTAAGAAACGACCCACCCACTCCCAACTGTTTTAGTTTGAAAACAAGGGCCTCATGATTAATACGGTCAAAGGCAGCACTAAAATCAAGGCCAATCATACGAACTTCCCGACCACAATCAAGGGATTTCTGTACAGCATTGGAGATTGTAAGAAGGGCATCACATGCTCCAAGGCCTTTACGAAAACCAAATTGCAAACCAGGGAAGAGATGATTACCTTCAGCAAACCTATTAAGACGTTTTGCCATAAGACGTTCAAAAACTTTAGATAATATGGGAGTTATGGAAATTGGGCGGTAATCAGTGGGACTTGAGCTACCACAAACACTTTTACATAGAGGAGTAACGTTACCAATTCTCCAACTAGTGCTAAAAGGTCCTCTTCTTGCTAACTTGCGCAAAATAACAGATAACTTTGGAGCTAAGAAATCTGCTGTCTTTATAAAAAACAAAGGAAAAATACCATTTGGGTCTACACCTCCATAAGCATCAAGGTCCACCAACAGAGCTCTAATCTCACGAGATCGAAAAGCTGAACTAGTTAGTTTAGCTTCAGGAAAACAGGAGGGAGGAAGTTCAAGTTTTTCATTACTCTGTTTACTGTCAAAAACATCAGCCAAAAGGGTGGCCTTTTCCTTTGGACAGTGAGTGACTGATCCATCTGGTTTAAGTAAAGGAGGAACTGTTGCATCTACACCAAAGAGTGCAGATTTAAGGGTAGACCACCATTTATGTTCCTGAGTTGTACCAGAAAGTGTTTCTTTTATGGTTAAATTGTACTCCTTTTCAGTCGAGGCATAAACTCTCTGAGCAAAAGCTCGAAGCTGAGTATAGTTGTTCCAGGTCAAATCTGATCTGTTACCCTTCCAAAGATGATAGGCCTCCTGTTTCTTCAAATAAGCACGTCTACAATCATCATTGAACCACGGTTTGTCCTTCACTCGGTACCTTAGCACACGAGAATCTATGTTGACTAGATTCTCATTCAAAGGGACAACAGGATCTACACTATTATATAATTGTGACCAATTCAAGCACAAAAGATCATGTAAAATCCCATTCCAGTCTGCTTGGGATTTCATATAAATTTTACAAGAATATGATATATCAGGGACAGGCTGCCTGGCTTCACTAATAATGAAATCAAGGCATGATCAGATGTCCCGACTGGAGAACCAACCTTACTAGTTATAACGAAAGGGGAGTCAGTGTATACGAGGTCCAAGCAATTACCAGACCTGTGAGTAGCTTCATTTATGATTTGCTCACAGCCTGATTCAGAGGCAAAGTCTAAAGCTCTTAAGCCATGGCGATCGGTAGGAGAGATAGAACTTAACCACTCCCTATGGTGATCATTAAAATCACAAAAGAAGCCTTTCTATCATCTTCTTGTATCTTAGCCATAATGGTAAGAAGACAATCGAAGATAGAATCATCCATGTCTGGATTCCAGTAGATCGAACACAAATAAAAGTTGTTGTGCCTGCCACAAACTTTTATTACCTGAATCTCATGACATCCACATTGATAGCAGGACTTATGAGAAGCAGGGTACTCAGTCCTAATATACACCACCATTCCCCTGGCCCTAGGGATGGCATCACGTTTCAACATTATTGGCTTCTTAAAACCAGTTATAAGGAGCTCAGATGAGTGCCTCATATTAGAAACCAAAGTTTCTGAGCACAAAAGAATATCATACTGTCTGGACGCAACCGTAAGGTCTTGGATATTTGCATGAAGACCACGAATATTGCAATACAGAAGACGACATTGACGAAATCTAGGACGTACTGGTCCTGGATTTCGCTCAATGTCTCCAGACAGCATAAGAATAAGTAGAAATAAAAAAGAGACATCATACTTAAAAACTAGATTAACAAGAATTATAACAAAAACAATACGTACAGAATTATAAACAAAGTGATTGATGATACCCATAGACTATAGTAAAAAGTCGGAAAAACTGGTCAACATGGAGGAGCCGATACACCATGCAAGGCTAAATACCCTCCAGGATAGCCAGTTCAATTGAAGGGAGGACAGTAAGGATGGTTTTGAGAAGAAAAATAATCAGAAAAAGGAAAAGACAACCTCTTGATAAACCACCAGGCATCCATGGCCCTTCTATTAAGCCTGCCCAACACACCATTTCAAAAAAAACAAGAGGAAGAAAAAAAATAAGATAGAATAGTGTGCCTGAGTGTACCCTCAAGCAAGAGAACTCCAATCCAAGACAGTGGAAGACCATGGTACAGAGGCTATGGCACTACCCAAGACTAGAGAACAGTGGTTTAATTTTGGAGTGTCCTTCTCCTAGAAGAGCTGCTTACCACAACTAAAGAGTCTCTTCTATCCTTACCAAGAGGAAGGTACACTGAACAAATTGCAGTACAGTAATTAACCCCTTAGGTGAAGAAGTGTTAAGTATCTCATTGTTGTCAGGTGTATGAGGAAAGACGAGAATATGTAAAGAATAGGCCAAACTATTCTGTGTAAGTGTAGGCAATGAAAAAATAAGCCATGACCAGAGAGATGGATCCAATGCAATAGTGTCTGGCCAGTCAAAGGTACCAATATCTCTCTAGTGGTAGTATCTCAACGGGCGGCTGGTGCCCTGGCCAACATACTACCTATCATTTATACATTCTTTTAAAGGATTTGATAGATTAGTTGTAGGCGTTAATACATGGAAAGGCGTTCTAACTGGGGTACCATACAATGCTTCATGCGGTGACATTTTAATTGATATATGATATGAATGATTCAGAGTACTTAGTGCCGCCGGTATTGCAATATCCCAGTTGGGGTCTGATCCCCCTAGTGTTACTCTTAATATATTTAAAATCTTCCTATTTACTCTTTCCACTAGCCCATTCGACTCTGTGTGATATATCATGGTATTTATTTTCTTTATGTTAAGGAATTTACACAATGAGGTAAGAAAGTGATTATCAAATTCACCACCCGAGTCTGAGATTATCATGTGTGGAATTCCATGTTTACAAATGTAACACTCGTAAAACTTCCTAGCGCATTCAATCGCAGTTTTAGTTTTAAGCGCTATTAGTTCTGTATATCAAGTTAAAGCATCTATAATTACTATTATGTGCTTATTTCCTCTGTCTGACTCGTAAAATCCTGTTAACAAATCTAAATGTATTCTTTCATAGAGTTGATTAGGCACAGGATAAGCCCCTAGGCTGACAGGTTTTTTCGTATACCCTTTGTTTTCCTGATATGTGCGACAATTAGCTATGTGTCTTTTTATATCTGTAAGCATCGTATGCCAATAAAACAATGATTTACTTTCTGTGACATTAATGAGAACCCCGGGAGTCCATGTAATGGATTTGAATGCAACCAATTCAGACAGTGGAAATAAGTGAGATTGGTACTACTACCTAGTCGTCAGTTACTTGTGGTGTATTTGGGGGTTTTCCTTGTCACAGTCCTACACAGAATATTATCTTTGATTATGTAATTCTGCTGCTTATACTTTATATATCCATTTTCCTTATGATTGCCTTTCAAAGCATTTATATTTGTTTCTATTTTCTGATCTTTTCTTTGCTTAGTCTGTAACAATTCAGCGCTCCAGCCTAAATCTTCTTTTTCAGATATCTTTTTAACAATAGGCATGGATGTTGATATATCTATCAATTCAGCTAAAGGCTCCGTACAAGATGACACTGGGTTGCGTGATAATGCATCCGCAATGATATTTGCTTTCCCAGGTAAATACCCGATTCTTGCGCCAAAATCTTGAATGATCAAATGCCACCGAGTTCGTTTAGGGCTGTGGTTGAAGCCTTTAAAGAACTCTGTTAGTGGTTTATGGTCAGTAAGAACCTTAACGGGATAACCGCAAATTATGAACTTAAAATGCACTAGTGAATCAACAATAGCTAGCCCTTCCTTGTCTATTACTACATACTTACTTTCGGAAGCTCTCAATTTTCGAGAATAGAAAGCTATCGGGAAAAATTGTTTATCATATTGCTGAAACAATACCCCTCCTACTCCTAAGTCGGAGGTGTCTGTTGCAATGAAGAATTCCTCACCGAAGTCAGGAAATTTTAAGATAGGAGAACTACAGAGTTCATCTTTCCAGGTATTGAACGCCTGTTGATGTTGCTCAGACCATATGAAATCTACACCCTTCTTCGTAAGATCAGTTAAAGGAGCGGCTATTATTGAATAGTTGTGTATAAAATGCCTGTAATATCCACTACAACCCAGAAATTGCTGTATTCCCTTGACATTAGTAGGTATGGGAAAATTACGTATTGCCGACACCTTATCATGGACTACTTTAAGACCTTGGCTTGACACCATGAAACCCTAATATATCAATTCTGTTTTGAAAAATTCACACTTACTAATCTTTACCCTTAAGTTATGTTGTCTTAATCTCTGTAGTACTAGTTCTAACTTACGTAAATGTTCTTCTAAGGTGTTGGAAAAGATTACAAGATCATCCATATAGGCATGCAATATATCCCCTAACAAGTCTACAAATAATATGTTAATCATTCTTGTAAATGTTATAGGAGCACAACGTAAACCAAAAGGCATCCGTAAAAATTCATAATGTCCCCTGGCTGTGCTGAAGGCTGTGTATCTTCTTCTAATGATATCTGGTGAAAGCCTTCAAGTAAGTCAAAACTGGTAAAATATTTATTCTGACCTAACAAAGACAAAATATCGTCAGTACATGGCACTGGGAATCGATCAGGGATCGTCTCCTGGTTTAGACGACGGAAGTCGACGCAGATACGCCAAGTTCGATCTTTTTTCGGTACAACTATTGAAGGAAAATTGTAACGGCTGTTTGATTTCCTAATGACTCCTTCTTCTAGCATTTTACCTACTTCATCATTTATTTCATTCTGGAATTTCATAGGGAGTCTGTAGGAGGGTACATAGATAATTTTCTGCTTGTCCTTTAACCTTATTTGATTCTCGATCACATCTGTTTTTCCTAAGGATCCATCCGTAGTGGAAAAAACATCATGATATTTAGTTAAAAGTCCAAAAATTTTCTGCTGAATTTCTTCGTCTTGAATATCTTTATTGATTTTATTTTCAATAGATCGCAAAAGGGGTTCATCCGCAACTGATTGAGAGTGATTGATTTCAGCAACGGTAGGAATACGATGTTTATAAACTTCTACATCCAAGATATGTTGATTTTTGTGAATTACTAAAGTATATTTAAATGATTACAGACTTCAACAATACATTGTTGATGTGAGCCTACTGTATAAATAGCTTGTGTGACAGATAATCCGTTAGTTTTCAAAGTGTCGGAAAGTATTGATATTTCAGATCCTGGTAATGTTTTCTTTATTTGCACTATTAAATTCGAAGGTACGTTTGGCTCGATAGATTGCGTGCAAGATGATATTATGGGTGAACGAGAATTCTGCTGGGTCGCGTATATTATTTCTTTATTAGTGAGACAAGTTATTGGTTCTTCAACGTACGTTACGGTTACATTTGTCGCCTCCTTTTTATCCAAAACTGATTTTAAGGTATTAGAAGACTTATAGAATTTCCCTTTGATATACACGCCGTGCTTGGCAGGGGCTAAGATAATGTTTTGATTTCCCATATATGGGTATCCTATAATTACAGCTGGATACATATATATGTTTTGTACAACAACAAATGTATCGGCAAACGTGCGTTTACCGATTTTGAATTGAACCTGAGTTATGCCTATGACATTTAATTCATTATTTCCTATACCCGAGAGTCTAACTCCAGATTTTTCAATCGGAAAGTTCGAAAACAACAAATGATGTGTCTTCAAATCCATGATATTACGTGGACTACCAGAGTAAAAAAATAACGTAAAGGATTTGTGTTCTAAATTAACAGCATATAAGGTTGGTCGTAACTCATTTTGGCTTATTATTGTATGAATTCGTTGCAAATCTACGGGAGCATGCTCTGTTTTATTTAATTCGGCCGTGTGTTTCATAGGAAAATCTATTGTCTCACAATTATCTGATAAAACATTAAATTGATTATTCAATACTATTGATGTTGACATGAATGACCTTGACCCAACATCACTCTCTTCCCCAATGGAGTTAATTATGTGGTATTTGCTTTGCTCTGCACATTCTGAAAATTAGTCTGACCTTGCGAGGTCTGGTTTGACGACTCAGGCTCAGCGATATTCGAAGAAGTGTTTGTTTGCTTTGGACTCTGAACTGCATTGACATAATTAGCTCTGTAGGTTCAGCAGCATATAAATTATCTAAGTACCTTGTGAATATCCTCAATCCTTATTTGGCACTATTTCATATTCAAATATAAAAAATAATGTAGACTTGATTAACAAACTGAATGAAGTACAGATCAACATTAGATAATAGACAATTGGATATACCATTCTCCAAACACACTTTTATAGAATTAATTAAACTATGTATAAAAGATTATAAATTTGAATTCAATGGGAGATTTTATGCACAAACTTTTGGTATGGCTATGGGAAACCCTTTATCCCCAGTATTGAGCAATCTATATATGGAATTTTTTGAAAGCAGAATCTTAAATAACATCATACCTAATAATGTAAAATGGTTTCGATATATTGACGACATAATATGTGTGTGGCCAGGAAATGAAACTTTAGATAACTTTTTTCTTAGGTTGAATAGTTTGGTACCATCAATAAATTTCACTATGGAGCTGGAGAATAATTGTACCCTACCTTTTTTTGACTGTCGCATACATAGATGTAATAAAAGTCTCAAGTTTAGTGTATACAGAAAGCCAACGAATATCTCGGCATATGTCCATTATTACTCAAACCAAGGCAACAAAGTTAAGAAATCTGTATTCACTTCTATGTTTTTAAGAGCATTTCGAGTCTGCAGCCTCGAATATATTGATGACGAAATAAATGGTATTAGAGTAATAGGTAAAAAACTAAAGTATTGTACCAACTGTGTGTCACACAGTTGTACATAATTATTTTGTATATATTATGGTTGTATCTGCGCTCTTCCCTCGCACTAAAAAGAACCTGAATGATCATGTCTCCGTTTTGCTCAGTAACATTATCTGTCTCTCGAACAGGTCATGTCCTGTTGCCTTGAGGTTTTGTATATAAAGAAGAGTGTTCCTTAATAAATAACTCAGTCGTTTCCAATCTGCCTTTGATTTCACAACTCCTCTCTCGGCCCGTCACATTGGTGACCCCGGAAGTCGACTCGCTCCCACCGCCTTCCACCCCCACCCCCTCGCCCCTTCATCGTTGGTACTATGGCGGACTCTACGGCAGTTGGTGCTGCGGCCGCTCCATTCAAACTTTCATCGTTTGCCAGCGGAGAGGCGTTTGCTTGGTTTCAGCGCGCAGAAGTCCAGTTTCATATCAGGGGCGTGACTAGCTCAACCACCTAAGCGGATTATGTTCTCGCGGCGATACCCGAGGACACCTTCCCAGAAATATCCGACTGGCTTTGTGAACAAGGAGACACCCCAATAGCGTATGACGACCTCAAATCATACCTTCTGCAGCAGTACTCGCCGTCGCCAGCCGCCCGTATAGCAAAGCTTTTTCAGCTCTCGCAACAACCGTTGGGGGACCAAAGGGCTTCGCTTGCCCTCAGGGAAATGACCAGTATCGCTCGCCTTCAACCTGCCGCAGACGGCTCTCCTCGTGGGGTGAACCTACTCCGTGCCCTTTGGATACGCCGTTTACCTGAACCTGTGCGCGCTGCCATACCCGATTTCGATAGTTTACCCATAAAGGACTTGATGACCAAAGCCGACGCCCTTATGGACAGCCACTTCAAGACCTCCATCAACGCCTCCACCCCTGACGACAAGGATGCCTATTCAACGTCAACCGAAGCTGACATGAATGCCGTAGGACATACACGCCTACCCCGTGATGTGCCGAAGCGGCGACAAAGCCGCCCACCACCCACCAATCGCTTGCGCCCCAACGAACGACTTCTACAGCCACTTACTACCTCCCATCCACCGCAGTTTTGCTACTACCACTTCAGATTCGGGGCAACCGCGAAGAAATGTGCCAAAGATTGTCAGTGGCCAAAAAACGTGTAAGTAGGCCATCGCTTGTGGCGGTGGCCTCCCATGTTTCTAATATTTTCTTTTTACAGGATGCAGGAACGGGTGTGCGATTTTTGGTAGACACGGGTGCTTGTCGTTCTCTTTTGCAAGGAAACTCTTCAAAGCACAACGTAGTCTGTCTACATCTGCCGACGTCCGCTTGGTAGCTGCCAATGGATCTGCGATACCCACCTACGGTTACGAGAGCCTCATATTATCGTTCGGAAACGGTAAATTCAATTGGAAGTTTCTAGTTGCTGACGTCACAATGCCAATCCTCGGTGCGGATTTCCTCTCTCATTTCCACCTTCTGGTCGATGTCGCCCACCGACGATTGGTCAACGCAGACTCGTACTTGTCGACACCTCTTCAACCTGCCCCCTCTAACCTCGCTCTCCACATCAGCGCACCCACGGATGCCTACGCCCACCTCCTCACGTCGTACCCGGAAGTTTTCCGTCCAGAACTTCGCCAAACGCCCACGGTTCCTGCCAAGCATGGTATTTATCACCATATCAAGACGACGGGACCCCCAGTCTTCGCAAAATTCAGACGTCTAGCACTGGAACGATTGGCAGCCGCCAAACAGACGTTCGCCGAAATGGAGAAAAAGGGCCTTGCCAAAAGGCCTCCAGCCTATGGTCGTCACCCTTACACATCATTCTGAAGAAAGACGGCTCCCTCCGTCCGTGCGGGGATTACAGGCGCCTGAACATGAAAACAGAACAGGATCACTACCCCCTCCCAAATATTGCCGATGTAACCTCCTACCTGCACAAAGCGAAGGTTTTCTCTACTCTCGATCTCCTGAAGGGGTATTATCAGGTGCCTATGAACCCAGAAGACATCCCCAAGACCGCCACCACCACTATGTTTGGCACATACACCTTCAATTACTCCTGTTTTGGCCTTCGTAATGCTGGGGCAACGTTTCAACGTCTCATGGAGGACATCTTAGGGGACCTCCCTTTCTGTGTATGTTATGTGGACGACATACTTGTGTTCTCCTCCTCAAAAGAGAAACACCTCCGTCACCTGCGCATCGTGCTCGACCGCCTGCAGCAAAACGGCCTTGTAGTCCGGTACGACAAGTGTACCTTTGGCGCCAATGAAGTGTCGTTCTTAGGGCACCGTATCACTCCTGAAGGAGTCCATCCCTTAGAAGGTAGCAGCCGTTCAGAATTTCCCCACGCCCTCGACCGTCAAAGCTCTGCAGGAATTCTTGGGCATGATCAACTATTATCACCGTTTTCTGCCAGCCATTGCCGCCACTCTTGCTCCCCTCTACGCCTCCCTCAAGGGCAAGCCAAAGGACCTGAAGTGGGGTCCCCTTCAAGAAGCAGACTTCTGCAATACAAAGAAGTCCCTATCAACTGCTGCGGCTCTCACTTTTCCTATCCCACACGCCCCTCTCCTTCTCTCCACCGATGCCAGCGACGTCGCTATTGGTGCAGTACTAGAGCAGGTGGTCAAAGGCTCGCCCCGCCCATTGGCTTTCTTCAGCAGAAAACTGTCCAAGGCAGAATCGGGTTATTCTACCTTCGATCGAGAATTGCTTGCGGTGCACTTGGCTGTCCATCACTTTCGCCATTTCTTAGAAGGTATGCCCTTCGTCATTCGTACAGACCACATGCCTCTGGTGCACGCCTTCACTCGACAGTCTGACGCCTGGTCCGCCCGTCAACGCCGACATCTCTCCGCCGTGGCTGAATACAATTGCACCCTCCAATACGTCCCTGGGAAAATGAATCCCGTTGCCGATGCCCTGTCAAGAAACACGTTGGCAGCCGTTCAACTGGGATTTGATTACAACGCCCTGGCTGAAGCCCAACGACAGGATCCAGAGTATCAAGCTTGTAGGACATCCTGCACGTCCCTCCGTTGGGAGGATTTTCCCCTCGAAGACTCCAACACCACCCTCCTCTGTGACGTCAGTACTGGTAGACCGCGACCTTGGATTCCTGCTCCCATGCGCCGACAGGTGTTTGATTTCATCCACGGCCTTTCACATCCCTCGTGCCGTTCTACTGCACAGCTGCTGAAGGCAAAGTTCATTTGGCACGGCATTTCTAAGGATGCTAAGGATTGGGTCCATGCGTGTACTTCTTGCCAAACTTCCAAAGTACATCGACACACGGATTCAGGAGTGGGCACCTTTCCTCAACCTCAGCGTCGTTTCGCACACATTCACGTCGACGTTGTAGGCCCCCTACCCACATCACAAGGACATCGTTACCTGTTTACCGTCATCGACCGCTCCACCCGTTGACCTGAAGCCATTCCCATGGAAACTGCAATGTCCACCTCATATACATCTGCCTTACTCTCTGGATGGATTTCAAGATTCGGTATCCCTGAGCATATTACTTCTGACAGGAGGACAACTTTCACCTCTCAATTGTGGACGTCATTAGCGAATCTCCTGGGCATCACCCGACATCAGACAACGGCCTACAACCCCGCTGCCAATGGAATGGTTGAACGTTTTCATCGCACCCTCAAAGCAGCTTTGATGTCCCGCTGCAAGGATTGCAACTGGTTTACTCAGCTTCCCTGGGTCCTCCTGGGACTAAGGACCACTCCTAAAGACGCCCTCGACGTCTCGGCAGCTGAAATGGTGTATGGCGACCCGTTGGTCGTCCCTGCCGAATTTTTTCCTTCTACAACCTCCTCCGACGATCTCCAGCGCATACGTCACGTCGTGGGAAAATTTACTCCGTGCCGCCAGACCTACAATCCTAAGCGAAGCATCACATACCAACGGACTTGCACTCTGCAACGCACGTCTTCCTGCGCAACGACACCAGCAAGCCACCACTAACGCCCCCTTACACGTGCCCTTTCCTTGTGATCCGGCGCAGTCCGAAAGCATTCCTCCTAAACATTCTGGGCAAAGAAGACTGGGTCTCCATTGATCGTCTAAAACCTGCTTATCTTCTGCCAGATGACCCGCCTACAGTTCGCCTCTCTAGATCAGGGCGCCCTATTTAACATGTACAGTATGTCATTTTTAGGGGGGGAGCCATGTACCAACCGTGTGTCACACAATTGTACATAATTATTTTGTATATATTATGGTTGTATCTGCGCTCTTCCCTCACACTAAAAGGAACCTGAATGATCATGTCTCCGTTTTGCTCAGTAACATTATCTGTCTCTCGAACAGGTCATGTCCTGTTGCCTTGAGGTTTTGTATATAAAGAAGAGTGTTCCTTAATAAATAACTCAGTCGTTTCCAATCTGCCTTTGATTTCACAACTCCTCTCTTGGCCCGTCACAGTATCCTGAAATTGTGTTAGATGATGCCCTAAGATCAGCAAAAAAGACTCTTTTCGGTAATGAAAACAGAAAAAACTACAACACACAAAATTTACTTGTACTACCTTATTGTGATTCATTTAAAGAAATTCCCCAACTGTTGAAAAACTTCAATGTAAATGTAGCATTTAAGAGTAAAAATACAATAAAAACAGCCTTAATAAAGAATTCTCCTGACATTACCAAGGGATGTGTATATCGTATTCTATGCTATGCTTGTGAAAAATACTATATTGGTCAAACTGGTAAAGCCCTAGAAAAGAGAATTGAACAACATAAGAAAGGTGTCAGGTATGCTCACCCTATTAATTGGTCAGGTGCAAATAAATTTGTTCATTCAAATAACTTAGTAGAAAGAAACATCATAGAGTCCAGTTTCATAAAAGAAACCTTTGAAAACAACTTGAACATTGGTCATGGAATGTATAAACTCGACGCCTTTATATGTAAAGAGATTTGTAAGCTATATAAAAAAAAACATTAACCACTTAATGTAGAATTGAATGTATTATGAATAATTAACGTCGCTGTGAAATTAATATTTAGACCTAAGCTACCATTCATTAAAGGAAACATTTATTTTATATGGTATGCATAAGTATAGTGGCACTATATAGTGTTATGCTAGATATAAGTATTGATATATACATGATTATATGTTTATGATATTAATGTTGTATACATATAAATGTATATATGCATATGTATGTATGTGTAGGTGTATATATATGTATATATGTATATATATATATATATATATATATATATATATATATATATATATATATATATATATATATATATATATATATATATATATATATATATATATATATATATATATATATATATATATATATATATATATATGTTTGTGTATGTTTTGCTTATGTATGTATATAGATAAGGCTACAGTATTGTCATATAAATAAACTGTACTAAAAGTAAAAAAAAAAGAAAAAAAAGAAGAAAACAAGAATATACCCGCCACTAGAAATGACCCTTTTTAGCAGGTGTCTAATGAGCTTGGGGAATCCTCCTACTCAACACCTGACCCAGGTAGTTGGTAAGGGAGTGTCATTGTTCTCTAAATCTCTATAGGTATGTTCGTACGTTTACTTTCCCTATAAATTATAAAGAAACCTCTCTCAATAAATCAGTCCTCTGAGGAAGTATCAGGAAACTAGTCAGGACTTAAGTGTATATTTCGTATTCCCATTTTCCCTGTGGTTCTTCTGCATATATATATATATATATATATATATATATATATATATATATATATATATATATATATATATATATATATATATATATATATATATATATATATATATATATATATATATATATATATATATATATATTTTTGGGCTCAAGCCATGTCGTCCTGATGGAAGTTCCTCTAGGGTAGCTTCCTAGGGTATATTACAACTACGGCAATATTCCCAGAGAATTTACCTTAAGGTACCAGAATTCTAACTCCTGGAGCGAGTATCCCTCGTGAAAGGGATATCGCGACATATCAGAGGACGTATTCTTGACACGCCACATGGCAATCTGCATCCTGGACAGAGATTTCGTCTCGTAGGAGGGATTGGCAAGAAACGAATTCGGGAAAGAAAAAGGGGAGCCGCTCCCAAGGCTTCCCTATCCTCCGATTCGTATGCGTGCCTGGCGCCAATCCTGGCTCCATCTGTATTCCTTTTTGCGTAGCTTAACAACTCGGTGTTTTTTCCTATGTTTCTCGCAAATCTTGGATTTATTCTACTTTTCATGGCTTCTCCTTCTTCGTCGGCCTCTGATAAGTTGAGTATAATGTCTTTTATGTATAAATGTAGGCTCTTGGTAAATTTTGAGTGATTAATAGGATTAATCTTTGATACAAGAGACGTAGCCTACCAGAGGCGTCCTGGACGCTGTCGCTCGCTAGGTATAAGTTTAGTTAGTCAGAGCGATATTCCTGGTTGTTTTGCTTTAATAAATTTTAGCTATTTAGCATTACATAGGATTTCCTTTTGTGCTTAGTATTATTTTGGTGAAGTATTCGCCATTCTGGCCTACGCTAGGCCATATAGCCTAGTCGTTTGGTCCTAGTACTTCATGCATGATTTTGGTTTTTCCGAGTGTAATAAAAATTTTTTTGAAGCTTTAGGCTATGTTTTATACATTTAAGACTGTGTGGAATATTTCCAAGATAGTATACGAGTGAGTTTCGGTGATTTAGGTAATCGATTCTCTTGGTGCCTAGGCTAAGTTGCTTATGGAGCCTTATTATACTTTATCATACTCCCCGGTTGCTTTCTTTTCTTCGGAGAAGGTATGCAATCCCTTTCCCTCTGTTTAAGCCTTGGGCTTATCCCTAAGTGGTTTTTTCCGAATTTATTTTCGATAAAACTATACTGGGGTGTTACTGTACCTTCCTGTTCCTGTAGTATGGTTCAAAGAGGGACAGAACAACAGAGTTTTTTAGTCTGAGTCTGTGTTTGTCTGGCTTGGGGCAGAGTCTCCCTCGCTGGCCTGACACAGACAAAGGGGGCTTAGCCTCCTTAGGTCACTACCGAAGGTTTCTGTGGATATGATTCCTTCTTTTGTGATCTACCAGACTAGTCTTTGTTGCTGTTCTCGGGGGAAGATAAGTTTCTTTCCCTGGGAGTAGCAACACCTTCCTTGCTTTGGTGCTCTGGGAGCTGGCAAGTATTGCTAGCCTTCCCCCTTAGATCTCCCTTAGGCTAAGATAAGTTTCTTGGCTGCGGGTTATCCGTCACTAAAGCAAGGTCGGTAGGACCCTCTTGTCCCTTCCCCTTCTATCTCCGTAATGGCCTAGCCATTACAGTACTGTACGTCGTTCTACATCTGGACCTAGTATAGGTTAGGATGTGGAATTGACTCAGCCCCTTACCGGCTGGCAGAGCTGCCGGCCGGCAAGGGTCTTATCTTTTTGAGTGCTGCCCGGACCTCCCTTGGTCCCTCTTCCATGCCTGCCTGTAGAGCCAGACGGCATTGGTCAGGAAGCCTGAATTAGATTCTCCCCTTCCTTATATGCACTCTTTCGGATTGCCAGGCTTGGATGTAGTGTACACTCTTATCCCGGCATCCATTCTATTTTTCTTCTAGTGCTGTATCCGACCCGGCTGCCGGCAGGTGTAGTCCTCTGGTTCATTTGCTGCCAGCTGGCATCGGTCTTGTACCTTTGCCGGCCGGCTTATGTCAGCCCTTGTCTGCCGGTCACCAAGAGTGTGGCCGGCAGCTGGGTACTACCTTGTGTAGTTGCCGGCCGGCAGCCATTGCCGGCCGACATTGGCTGTTGCCGGCCGCCACATGCATTTGAATCAGAGTGCTGCCGCCTTATAGCTGTTAAGTAGTATACTTTAAAGCTAGTTATGGTGTGTGCCGGCCGGCACGTATCCCCCTATACTGTACTAGTATTCTTCAGTATAACATATACAGTAAGAAGAAAACTATGGTAAGGGTGTTGGTACAGCACTGTGTGTTCTAACACTTTTGTGTTTTCTTGCACAGTATTTTGCTGTTGCCCTACAGATAGGAAAGTGAGTTCTTTCCTGCCTATTATCCAGGTTTTTAAAATCATTGCTTAGGTGTGAGCTCCACCTGTTTCCTCTGGAAACTTTGCATTGGTTACTCTAGAAGAGATTAACCATTTGATTTTATTATCTGGAAGGCTGCAGCAATGGGTTGTGAGGGAAATACAAGTGTGTGTCTTTCCTTTCTGAATTGTTATGCTATACTATGCATATCCAGTGATACATAGTTCACTTGATACTCATGGAAATTTCTTCTCTTTACAGAAGGACACTCCGAAGTGCGGAAGTGCTTTCTGCAACGTCCGCAGCAAGAACCTCTGCGGACATGAGTTTTGTAGGAGACACGCAGCATACGCTGTCTCCAAGGATGATCTCCGGTATTGGGACCCTCAGGTATGTACTGTGTGCACTAACCGGATTACTGAGACCTTTGATTCCCTTAGGACAGAGGAATCAAGGGATATAGCTAGGAAGAAGCTTCGTACCTGGGTAAGGGGCTTCCAAAAGAACACTTCTGGCCCTTATCCCCTAAGTTCAGATCCAGGTGGATGCTGAAGTCGCGGTCGCGATGCAAGACATCCAGTTAGATGACAGGATGTCTGATGTGGACGGGTGTCTAGAGGAAGAACTCCTGGCAGAAGCCCAGGTTGAAGTTCAAGCCCCAGACGTTGTAGAGGTAGACGTCGACGAGGTGTCGGCTACTCCGGTTCAGATTCCGGAGCCTATTCCCTCTACATCGGCCGGTCTCCCAGTAGAGCTGGGACAGGCCCTCTCTTCTATTGTTGGAATGATCCAACAAATGCAGAAGGAGAATCAGGAGAAGGTGGCTGCAATGGAACTGCGAATGCAGTGCCTTGCAGAATCACATGGGCCCCAGAAAAAGCTGAATGTGAAAGACCTTCCCTTGTGCTCAGATGCTAACCCATGGAGGTATGCTGAGCACATGCCGATGACGACTGGAAAGATCGTTATCTCGGATAAGCTGGGCTCAGTTCCCCTGGAGGAGGTGGAATTCTGGCCCAGCAAGGCATCATATCCGGACTGTTATGTCCGGCTGAAGAAGGAACCAGCTTCAAAGGAGGAGATAGAGCCGAAGGAGGTCATAGTGATGGACCATGCTAAGGCTCAAGCTCTACTTTCATCCTCGATGAAAGAGAGGGGCTTCTCTAACTCAAAGGTAGCCGCATTGAATAGGAAACTCCCTTCCTTTGTGTCCTCGCCTACTAGAGCCTTCGCCTTTTTACAGAAAGGGTTTCTGGCTGTACTAAAAGCAGTCGAGGCCGGCAAGCCTTGCCCCTCCCTAGAGGAGTGTAAACTCTTGTCGCTGGCCCTGCCAATGGACCACAAAGACTGGAAGGACGTCCATCTTACGTTTTCAGTTGGAAAGTTGGAGGCTGATATTGCCGGACGTCAGTTCGGTGAGGACCTCCCTAAGCTGTCTGACTTTCTTTTGCGAAGAGAGTTCGATACAAAAGAAAGACTGACTGCCTAAATGTCTCTTCAGACTACTCTCGAGACGATGGCAAGTGACCCCAAGGTCCATGAAATGTTCATGGTAGTGGCCAAGACTCATCTGGCCACAGTGACGAAGGACCTTTATGGCTTCGTCAAGGCAGGGGGAGCTTGTAGGGAGTTCGTGTTTACCTCGGCTACGGTGAGGCACGAGCCAAGGAAACTAATCTCCTCCAACATTTGGGGAAAAGACGTTTTCCCTTCCGACTTGGCCAAAGAAGTTGTTGATAAGGCCGCCTTGGAGAATAGAAACCTTCTCCAGAAGTGGGGCCTGGCTATCAAAAGAAAGTCTTCCCCGGATGAGGGTCCTCAACCAAAGAGGAAGACTATGAGGACTAGGCTACCGTCTCGGCCAGCCAAGCCTGTTAGACAGCAACAGCAACTGCAATTGCCATTGCCCCCAGTGCCCCAGATCGTGGCACAAACCCCGACCACTTTTCAGTGGGTACCCCAGGCCGTGTCGACACAGTCCACGGCATTCACCCCAGCGTTTGAAGGGCAGTCTACTTCCTTTTGAGCAAAGCCTAGAGGAGCAGCCAGAGGCTCGTCTAGACACCCCTGAAGGGGAAGGGGATTCAGGGGTGGTCGTGGTCAGGAAGGCAAGACCTCAGGACGGCAGTCCAAGTGAGGTGATACCGGTAGGAGGGAGACTTCTGAAATTTCGGGATCGGTGGACCTTCGATCCCTGGGCCCACAGCCTACTCAAGAATGGACTGGGCGGGAGCTGGTACAGCCTCCACCCCCCTGCCTTTGGTTTTTCCAACACTCCACCCCCGTTATGGAGGAGTACGTTCAAGAACTGTTGAAGAAAAAAGGTGATCCGAAGGGTGAAGCCCATCAATTTCTAAGGGAGGCTGTTTTGTGTTCCCAAGAATGACTCGGAAAAGCTCAGAGTCATTCTGGACTTGTCGCCACTCAACAAGTTCATAGTGAATTGCAAATTCAAAATGCTAACACTGCAACACATAAGGGCCTTACTGCCCAAGAGGGCATATTCCGTCTCTATAGACTTGCCAGATGCCTATTGGCACATTCCAATTAGCCATCGACTCTCCCCCTACCTAGGGTTCAGGCTACAACGAATACTATACGCCTTCGGAGCCATGCCATTCGAGCTAAACATAGCCCCAAGGATTTTTACGAAGCTTGCGAGAGTAGCTCTCAAACAATTACGCCTAAAGGGAATTCAGGTAGTAGCCTACCTGGACGACTGGTTGGTGTGGGCAGCATCCGAGACAGAATGCTTGCAAGCTTCCAGTCAAGTGATCCAGTTCCTAGAGTACCTAGGCTTCAAGATCAACAGAAAAAGTCTCGACTTTCTCCATCTCAAAAGTTCCAGTGGCTGGGAATCCACTGGGACCTTTTGTCACACCGTTTTTCCATCCCGTCGAAGAAAAGGAAGGAGATAGCGGGTTCTGTCAAGAGACTTCTAGATTCCGAAAGGATATCAAGACGCGAGCAGGAGAGGGTACTGCGCTCTCTCCAGTTTGCTTCGGTGACAGACCCAGTGCTAAGTGCACAGCTAAAGGATGCAATCGGAGTTTGGAGACGTTATGCATCAAACGCGCGAAGAGATCTGAGAAGACCAGCCGCTTCGGCTAAGAACTCTTCTCAGGCCTTGGTCCCAAGCCAGACATCTAAAGAAGTCGGTTCTTCTTCAGCCACCTCCCCTGTCGGTGACGATTCACTCAGACGCCTCGATGGAGGGATGGGGAGGTCACTCTCATCGGAAAAAAGTCCAGGGGACTTGGTCCAAGCTATTCAAGACCTTTCACATAAAACTTTCTAGAAGCTAGGGCAGTGCTCCTTACCTTAAAGAAAGTCTCCCCGCGTCACTCGATCCACATAAGGTTGGTGATAGACAGCGAGGTAGTTGTGAGATACTTGAATCGACAAGGATCGAGGTCACCACCTCTCAACCAGGTGATGTTGGCCATCTTCCGATTGGAGGAAAAGAAAAAGTGGTACCTGTTGGCAGTTCACCTTCAAGGAGTCCGCAATGTGACAGCGGACGCTCTATCCAGGTTCACACCGATAGAGTCGGAATGGTCCTTAGACGCAGGATCATTCTCCTTCATTCTGAATCAGTCCCAGAACTGCAGATAGACCTCTTTGCGACGAAATACAACAAGAAGTTGTCCCTGTACGTGCCCCGTACGAGGACCCCTTAGCGGAAGCAGTGGACGCGATGTCCCTCGACTGGAACAGATGGTCCAAGATTTATCTGTTCCCTCCTCACAACCTTCTGTTGAGGGTCCTCAACAAACTGAGATCCTTCAAGGGGTAGCGGCAATAGTGGCCCACAAGTGGCCGAACAGAGTGTGGTTCCTCCTGGCATTGGAACTGTAGCTGAAGTTTGTACCGCTACCAGATCCAGTTCTGACCCGGCGAGTCCAGAAGTCAACTGTCTGCGCTTCATTACAGAAAACCCGTACCCTGCAGCTCATGATTTTCTCTCCCTAGCGGTGAAAAAGCGTTTCGGGATTTCGAAAGCCAGCATAGACTTCCTTGAGGAATATAAGTGCAAATCTACTAGAAGGCAATATGAGTCATCTTGGAGAAAATGGGTAGCCTTTTGTCAAGGCGAAGAATCCGCAGGAGATCTTGACAGACTTCTGCTTATCTTTCTTCTCCACCTTCATGGTCAAGGATTGGCAGCTAACACGATTTTAGCGTGTAAGTCTGCTTTGACAAGACCCATTCCATATGCCTTCCAGGTCGACCTAGGTAACGAGATCTTTAATAAAGTCCCGAAAGCCTGTGCTAGGCTCAGACCTTCAGCACCTCCAAAGCCCATTTCATGGTCTTTAGACAAGTTCTTCATTTCGCTTCTCTGTTGAGCAATGAAGAGTGTGCGTTAAAGGATTCGACACAAAAAGTTATTTTCCTCTTTTGCACTCGTGTCCGGGGCCAGGGTTAGTGAGATTGTAGCCTCTCGAGAGAGGCAGGTCGTGTTCAGTTCCTGGATGGGGGAGAACTGAACCTGTTTCTGGATCCTACGTTTCTCGCCAAGAATGAGTTACCCACCAACAGGTGGGGTCCCTGGAGAATCTGCTCTCTGAAAGAAGATGCATCTCTATGTCCAGTAGAATGCCTAAAGGTCTATCTTCATAGAACTTCAAACTTCAAGGGGTCAACTATTCAGGGGAGAAACATCAGGCTCAAATTTATCTCTGAATCAACTCAGAGCAAAAATCACATATTTTATTCGCAGAGCGGATCCTGACAATACACCCGCAGGTCACGATCCGAGGAAAGTTGCCTCATCCTTAAATTTCTTTAATTGTATGGATTTTGAACATCTCCGTTCATACACTGGCTGGAAGTCTTCCAGAGTGTTCTTTCGCCACTATGCGAAGCAAGTAGAGGAACTAAAGAGATCTGTGGTAGCAGTGGGTCGCGGTGTTAACCCTACTGTTTAACTCTGCGAGGAACAGTGGTCTTAATTGGGACGATTAATTCCAGGGTGAGTGTGTAGTTACATACTGTACTACAAACTAAGTGAGGGCACTGTGTTGCCCATGTAGACTGTTCCATTTCCGAAGGTGAACCTAGCATAAGTGCAGACATTGGTGCCGAGCGTTTCTAACGCTAATGTCATTGATTTGTAATACAGGCTTTTATGACTTTGATACCTCGGTATCTTAAAAGTGGCATTTAATGTTTTTTCTTTCAGACAAACAAGCTCTGTTTACTATCATACTTATGCTTAAAGTTTTGGGTTATCCTCTTCTTATGTATATATATATATATATAATTGTGGTTAACCTGTCTATTTATTGCCTGTCAATAAACTGGTTCTTGAGAACCTTGCGTCACCTTCACCTGTGTCAATTTATTGGTATAATTGAGCATTCATTCTATGTACCTTATCTGGGATAATTCTAATAGAATTGTTCCTTTATGCAAGCTATGTTGCATTGGTTTTCCTCCTATGCGGATATAAAACCTTTGTCCAATACAAGTATTGTGCGGAGAACTGGTTGATATTTCATATTGACGCAGTGGTTCTTTACAAACTATGCTTCACTTAATAGAGGGCGAGACCACTATATTAGCTTGCCTGGTATTCATATATAGGTATATGTACTCTTCGAGACTTTTCCAGAGTCTAGTAGGACTCTTCCCTGTAGGGGGCAGGAAGCTCTAACATGGTTTATAGTTAGTTGAAAAGATGTATAACGGTAACATCTTAGGTCTCTAGGTCTAGTCGACCGGGAAAAATTACATCCGGGGAGTACGGCACGTTCTGAGAATCCACAGATACAGTAATGCTCTGGTACACTTCCATCAGGACGACATGGCTTGAGCCCAAAAAACGGATTTTGAGCGAAGCGAAAAATCTATTTTTGGGTGAGATGGCCTTATCGTCCTGATGGACCCGCCCTTGCCTTTCTAAGAAAGGGCTGTAGGACCCCTCCCTACATACAGTATCTGTAGCACCTCGTGTACGCTACAAGGAATACAGATGGCGCCAGGATTGGCGCCAGGCACGCATACGAATCGTAGGATAGGGAAGCCTTGGGAGAGGCTCCCCTTTTTCTTTCCCGAATTCGTTTCTTGCCAATCCCTCCTACGAGACGAAATCTCTGTCCAGGATGCAGATTGCCATGTGGCGTGTCAAGAATACGTCCTCTGATATGTCACGATATCCCTTTCACAAGGGATACTCGCTCCAGGAGTTAGAATTCTGGTACCTTAAGGTAAATTCTCTGGGAATATCGCCGTAGTTGTAATATACCCTTGGAAGCTACCTTATAGGAACTTCCATCAGGACGACATGGTCATCTCACCCAAAAATAGATTTTTCGCTTCGCTCAAAATCCGTTATATATATATATATATATATATATATATATATATATATATATATATATATATATATATATATATATATATATATATATATATATATCTGTATATACAGTATATATATATATATATATATATATATATATATATATATATATATATATATATATATATATATATATATATATATATATATATATATATATATATATATATATATATATATATAAATTTATATATATATATATATATATATATATATATATATATATATATATATATATATATATATATATATATATATATATATATATATATATATATATATATATATATATATAGAGAGAGAGAGAGAGAGAGAGAGAGAGAGAGAGAGAGAGAGAGAGAGAGAGATAGATTTCCTTGTAGAAAACTGTACTTTACATGAACCAATTATAAAGGTAATATGGGTCTGACAACTTTCCTAGTGCCTTGTAGAACCCAGTTGAAAGGTTGTTGAACTGATCTCTCTCGAGGAAACGAAGATTATGCCCAAAGTATATCCATCCACCCCTCACCATCATTGCACCGACATACGGCGCTCGAGTAATCTCTCTTGTTATTTTGTTTAAAATATTGTCCTGCTATTTTATTGAAATATTTTATTGAGTGCTTTGTTCTCAAAAGCAAAGAATGTGTTGGATATTGTTTCATTATCATATATCGACTCATGTCCATACAGTATCACCAATCTCACTAAACTGATATATAGCCTGATTTCTATATTTGATTTCATCCAATTTGATTTCCAATTTCTACTTAACATAAATATTTTCCGATTCTGTTTTTTTAATCTTTCATTGAACTCCAATTATAAAGATCATGTCATAGAGATCATAGCTCTTAACTATTGAGATGATTCCACCTCATTAATCCTATCTCCTTTCAATGATATTCCATCTTTTATTACATATTCTGTTCTCACCATCTCTGTCTTTCGTCTATATTTCTCAAGGACAACCTGATCGGATAATTTATTCATTCTCGTAAGCAAGCTGTACCAACCGTGTGTCACACAATTTTACATAATTCCTGTTGTATATATTATGCTTGTATCTTCGCTCTTCCCTTGCACTAAAACGAACATGAAAATTTATGTCTCTGGTTTTCCTCTGTAACATTGTCTGTCTTGTGAACGTGTTATGTCCTGTTGCCTTGAGGTTTTGTATATAAAGAAGAGTGTTCTATGATAATATAACACACTTGATTGCATCCGGCCTTTGAGTTCACAACCTTCTCCCTCGGCACCGTCACATTGGTGACCGTGGAGTGACTCGCTCCTCCTGCCTCCCGATCCACCCTCCGCCTCTCACCGTTACTATGACGCCGTCAACGCATACCTTCTGCAGCAGTACTCACCGTCGCCAGCCGCCCGTATAGCAACGCCTTTTCAGCTCTCTCAACAACCGTTGGGGGACCACAGGGCTTCGCTCACCCTCGGGAAAATGACCAGTATCACTCGCCTGCAACCTGCCGCAGACAGCTCTCCTCTTGAGGTGAACCTACTTCGTGCTCTTATGGACAGCCACTTCATGACCTTCAAAACCTCCATCAACGCCTCCACTCATGACGAAGAGGACACCTATTTAACATCAACCGAAGCTGGCGTGAATGCTGTAGGACATACACGCCTATGAATGCCGTAGGACATACACGCCTATGAACGCCGTAGGCTTATGAATACCGTAGGACACGCCTATGAATGCCGTAGGACAAACTCGCCTATGAATATCGTAGGACACGCCTATGAATGCCGTAGGACACACACGCCTATGAATGCCATAGGACACACTTGCCTACTTCGTGACGAGCCGGAGCGGCAACAATGCCACCCATCATCCACCACTCGATCGCACCCCAACCATCGACTTCTACAGCCACTCATTGCCGCTAATCGGCGCAGTTTTTACTACTACCTCTCCAGATTCAGGGCACCTATTTAACATGTTCAGTATGTCATTTTTAGAGGGGGAACCATGTACCAACCGTGTGTCACACAATTGTACATAATTTCTGTTGTATATATTATGCTTGTATCTTCGCTCTTCCCTCGCACTAAAACAAACATGAAAATTCATGTCTCCAGTTTTCCTCTGTAA
>NC_090729.1:31185884-31218384 GCF_036898095.1 Palaemon carinicauda | reverse complement strand
AACACACACAAAAACACACACATAAACACACGAGCACACAAATACACACACACGGCGCCTGCGCACAACACACACACACACACACACACACATATATATATAGTAGGTTGGCCAGGGCACCAGCCGCCCGTTGAGATACTACCACTAGAGAGGTATTGGATCCTTTGACTGGCCAGACAGTAATGCATTGGATCCCTCTCTCTGGTCACGGCTTATTTTTTCTTTGCCTACACTTACACAGAATAGTTTGGCCTATTCTTTACATATTCTCGTCTTTCCTCATACATCTGACAACAATGAGATACTTAACACATCTTCACCCAAGGGGTTAATTACTGTACTGCAATTTGTTCAGTGTACTTTCCTCTTGATAAGGGTAGAAGAGACTCTTTAGCTGTGGTAAGCAGCTCTTCTAGGAGAAGGACACTCCAAAATTAAACCACTGTTCTCTAGTCTTGGGTAGTGCCATAGCCTCTGTACCATGGTCTTCCACTGTCTTGGGTTGGAGTTCTCTTGCTTGAGGGTACACTCAGGCACACTATTCTATCTTATTTTTTTTTCTTCCTCTTGTTTTTTTGAAATGGTGTGTTGGGCAGGCTTAATAGAAGGGCCATGGATGCCTGGTGGTTTATCAAGAGGTTGTCTTTTCCTTTTTCTGATTATTTTTCTTCTCAAAACCATCCTTACTGTCCTCCCTTCAGTTGAAGTGGCTATCCTGGAGGGTATTTAGCCTTGCATGGTGTATCGGCTCCTCCATGTTGACCAGTTTTTCCGACTTTTTACTATAGTCTATGGGTATCATCAATCACTTTGTTTATAATTCTGTACGTATTGTTTTTGTTATAATTCTTGTTAATCTAGTTTTTAAGTATGCTGTCTCTTTTTTATTTCTATTAATTCTTATGCTGTCTGGAGACATTGAGCGAAATCCGGGACCAGTACGTCCTAGATTTCGTCAATGTCGTCTTCTGTATTGCAATATTCGTGGTCTTCATGCAAATATCCAAGACCTTACAGTTGCGTCCAGACAGTATGATATTCTTTTGTGCTCAGAAACTTTGGTTTCTAATATGAGGCACTCATCTGAGCTCCTTATAACTGGTTTTAAGAAGCCAATAATGTTGAAACGTGATGCCATCCCTAGGGCCAGGGGAATGGCGGTGTATATTAGGACCGAGTACCCTGCTTCTCATAAGTCCTGCTATCAATGTGGATGTCATGAGATTCAGGTAATAAAAGTTTGTGGCAGGCATAACAACTTTTATTTGTGTTCGATCTACCGGAATCCAGACATAGATGATTCTATCTTCGATTGTCTTCTTACCATTATGGCTAAGATACAAGAAGATGATAGAAAGGCTTCTTTTGTCTTTGTTGGTGATTTTAATGCTCACCATAGGGAGTGGTTAAGTTCTATCTCTCCTACCGATCGCCATGGCTTAAGAGCTTTAGACTTTGCCTCTGAATCAGGCTGTGAGCAAATCATAAATGAAGCTACTCACAGGTCTGGTAATTGCTTGGACCTCGTATACACTGACTCCCCTGGCGTTATAACTAGTAAGGTTGGTTCTCCAGTTGGGACATCTGATCATGCCTTGATTTCATTATTAGTGAAGACTGAGCAGCCTGTCCCTGATATATCATATTCTTGTAAAATTTATATGAAATCCCAAGCAGACTGGAATGGGATTTTACATGATCTTTTGTGCTTGAATTGGTCACAATTATATAATAGTGTAGATCCTGTTGTCCCTTTGAATGAGAATCTAGTCAACATAATTGATAGGCGTATCCCTTCTCGTGTGCTAAGGTATCGAGTGAAGGACAAACCGTGGTTCAATGATGATTGTAGACGTGCTTATTTGGAGAAACAGGAGGCCTATCATCTTTGGAAGGGGAACAGATCAGATTTGACCTGGAACAACTATACTCAGCTTCGAGCTTTTGCTCAGAGAGTTTATGCCTCAACTGAAAAGGAGTACAATTTAACCATAAAAGAAACACTTTCTGGTACAACTCAGGAACATAAATGGTGGTCTACCCTTAAATCTGCACTCTTTGGTGTAGATGCAACAGTTCCTCCTTTACTTAAACCAGATGGCTCAGTCACTCACTGTCCAAAGGAAAAGGCAACCCTTTTGGCTGATGTTTTTGACAGTAAACAGAGTAATGAAAAACTTGAACTTCCTCATTCCTGTTTTCCTGAGGCTAAACTAACTAGTTTAGCTTTTCGATCTCGTGAGATTAAAGCTCTGTTGATGGACCTTGATGCTTATGGAGGTGTAGACCCAAATGGTATTTTTCCTTTGTTTTTTATAAAGACAGCAGATTTCTTAGCTCCAAAGTTATCTGTTATTTTGCGCAAGTTAGCAAGAAGAGGAGCTTTTAGCACTTGTTGGAGAATTGGTAATGTTACTCCTCTATGTAAATGTGTTTGTGGTAGCTCAAGTCCCACTGATTACCGCCCAATTTCCATAACTCCCATATTATCTAAAGTTTTTGAACGTCTTCTGGCAAAACGTCTTAATAGGTTTGCTGAAGGTAATCATCTACTCCCTAGTTTGCAATTTGGTTTTCGTAAAGGCCTTGGAGCATGTGATGCCCTTCTTACAATCTTCAATGCTGTACAGAAATCCCTTGATTGTGGTCAGGAAGTTCGTATGATTGGCCTTGATTTTAGTGCTGCCTTTGACCGTGTTAATCATGAGGCCCTTGTTTTCAAACTGAAACAGTTGGGAGTGGGTGGGTTGTTTCTTAGCATTATTATTGATTTTTTAAGTAATAGATCTCAAAGAGTTGTTGTTGATGGGCACCATAGTGATTATAGGAATGTGATATCCGGTGTTCCACAGGGTAGTGTTCTTGGCCCATTACTTTTCATACTATATACACATGACATGTGGTTTGGCCTAGAAAACAAGCTTGTTGCATATGCAGATGATGCTACTCTCTTTGCATCAATTCCATCCCCTGAATGTAGATCTAGGGTTGGTGAATCCCTTAATAGAGATTTAGCTAGAATTAGTGCATGGTGCAAATTATGGGGTATGAAGTTGAATCCTAACAAAACTCAAAGTATGATTGTAAGTAGGTCAAGGACGGTGGCTCCTCAACATCCGGATCTCAGTATTGATAATGTTTCTTTAAATATGTATGACTCTTTCAAAATTTTAGGTGTGATTCTCGACAGTAAATTTACTTTTGAGAAACATATAAGGTCTCTGTCTTCTTCAATTGCACAAAAAATAGGCTTATTGAGAAAGTCTTTCAAGATTTTCGGTGATCAATCTATTCTGAAGAAGTGTTTTAATTCTTTCATTCTACCTTGTTTTGAGTATTGTTCTCCTGTTTGGTCTTCAGCTGCTGATTCTCATCTTAATTTGTTGGACAGAAACTTACGGTCTATTAAATTTCTTATTCCTGATCTAGATATTAATCTCTGGCACCGTCGTTCAATTAGTTCATTATGCATGTTGCATAAGATTTTTCATAACTCTGACCATCCTTTACATTCAGATCTCCCTGGACAATTCTATCCTGTTCGTAATACTAGGCAGGCAGTTAATTCTAATAGCCAGGCCTTCTCCATCACGAGACTCAATACTACGCAGTACTCTAGAAGTTTTATTCCAGCTGTTACCAAGTTGTGGAATGATCTTCCTAATCGGGTGGTTGAATCAGTAGAACTTCAAAAGTTCAAAGTTGGAGCAAATGCTTTTTTGTTGACCAGGCGGACATGAGTCTTTTTATAGTTTATTTATGACATATTTGTTTTTGATGCTGTTAATAGTTTATATATGACATGTCTGTTTTGACGTTGTTACTGTTTTTAGAATGATTTATTGTTAATTTGTTCTCTTCATTTATTTATTTCCTTATTTCCTTTCCTCACTGGGCTATTTTTCCCTGTTGGAGCCCCTGGGCTTATAGCATCTTGCTTTTCCAACTAGGGTTGTAGCTTGGATAGTAATAATAATAATAATAATATATATATATATATATATATATATATATATATATATATATATATATATATATATATATATATATATATAATGTGCGTGTATGTGTGTGGGTACACGTACACTTATATTTTCATATACATACATACTCAAGCACTCATATATATGCATATTTATAATATACAATCATATATTCATATATACAGATGCATGCACACATACTCTCTCTCTCTCTCTCTCTCTCTCTCTCTCTCTCTCTCTCTCTCTCTCTCTCTCTCTCTCTCTCTCTCTCTATGAATATATATCACAAGCACACGTGATTTCAATCAATATAAATATCACCCACGAATGGCATTTAATAACGAATTCTATCTTGGAAATATATTTCCCCTTGGAATTCATTTTATGGTAACAGCTTCTGGCCGGGTGGAGATTCGAACCCCCACCTGTACGGCTGGAAACCATGCCTGCAGGGACACTACCAACTGAGCTATCAAGAGAGATAGCTCAGTCAGTAGTGTCCCTGCAGGTATGGTTTCCAGCCGTACAGGTGGGGGTTCGAATCTCCAGCGGGCCAAATAGCTGTTACCATAAAATGAATTCTAAGTGGAAGTATACTCCTGAGATAGAATTTGGTATTAAATGCCATTTGTTGGTGATATTTACACACACACACATATATATATATATATATATATATATATATATATATATATATATATATATATATATATATATATATATATATATATATATATATATATATATATATATATATAAATATATATATATATATATATATATATATATATATATATATATATATATATATATATATATATATATATATATATATATATATATATATATTACTATCCAAGCTAAAACCCTAGTTGGAAAAGCAAGATGATATAAGCCCAGGGGCTCCAATAGGGAAAAATAGCCCAGTGAGGAAAGGAAATAAGGGAATAAAGGAATGAAGAGAAAAATTAACAATAAATCATTCTAAAAAAAGTAGCAATGTCAAAAGAGACATATTGTATATAAACTATTAACATCAAAAACAAATATGTCGTAAATAAACTATAAAAAGACTCATGTCCGCCTGGTCAACAAAAAATCATTTGCTCCAACTTTGAACTTTTGAAGTTCTACTGATTCAACTACCCGATTAGGAAGATAATTCTACAACCTGGTAACAGCTGGAATAAAACTTCTAATAGCCAGAAGGCCTGGCTATTAGAATTAACTGCCTGCCTAGTATTACGAACAGGATAGAATTGTCCAGGGAGATCAGAATGTAAAAGATGGTCAGAGTTATGAAAAATCTTATACAACATGCATAATGAACTAATTGAACGACAGCGCCAGAGATTAATATCTAGATCAAGAATAAGAAATTTAATAGATCGTAAGTTTCTGTCCAACAAATTAAGATGAAAATCAGCAGCTGAAGACCAGACAGGAGAAAAATACTCAAAACAAGGTAGAATGAAAAAATTAAAACACTTCTTCAGACTAGATTGATCGCCGAAAATCTTAAAAGACATTCTAAATAAGCCAATTTTTTGTGCAATTGAAGAAGACACAGACCTTATATGTTTCTTAAAAGTAAATTTGCTGTCGAGAATCACACCTAAAATTTTGAAAGTCATACAAGTTTAAAGAAACATTATCAATACTGAGATCCAGATATTGAGGAGCCACCGTCCTTGACCTACTTACAACCAATATTTGAGTTTTGTTACCCCAAAACTTGCACCATGCACTAATTCTAGCTTAATCTCTATTAAGGGATTCACCAACCCCAGATCTATATTCAGGGGATGGAATTGATGTAAAGAGAGTAGCATCATCTGCATATGCAACAAGCTTGTTTTCTAAGCCAAACCACATGTCATGTGTATATAGTATGAAAAGTAATGGGCCAAGAACACTACCCTGTGGAACACCGGGTATCACATTCCTATAATCACTATGGTGCCCATCAACAAGAACTCTTTGAGATCTACTGCTTAAAAAATCAATGATAATGCTAAGAAACGACCCACCCACGCCCAACTGTTTCAGTTTGAAAATAATGGCCTCATGATTAACACGGTCAAAGGCAGCACTAAAATCCAGGCCAATCATACGAACATCCTGACCACAATCAAGGGATTTCTGTACAGCATTAGAGATTGTAAGAAGGGCATCACATGCTCCAAGGCCTTTATGAAAACCAAATTGCAAACTAGAGAGTAGATGATAACCTTCAGCAAACCTATTAAGACGTTTTGCCAGAAGACGTTCAAAAACTTTAGATAATATGGGAGTTATGGAAATTGGGCAGTAATCAGTGGGACTTGAGCTACCACAAACACATTTACTTAGAGGAGTAACATTACCAATTCTCCAACAAGTGCTAAAAGCTCCTCTTCTTGCTAACTTGCGCAAAATAACAGATAACTTTGGAGCTAAGAAATCTGCTGTCTTTATAAAAAACCAAAGGAAAAATACCATTTGGGTGTACACCTCCATAAGCATCAAGGTCCACCAACAGAGCTCTAATCTCACAAGATCGAAAAGCTAAACTAGTTAGTTTAGCCTCAGGAAAACAGGAATGAGGAAGTTCAAGTTTTTCATTACTCTGTTTAGTGTCAAAAACATCAGCCAAAAGGGTTGCCTTTTCCTTTGGACAGTGAGTGACTGAGTCTTCTGGTTAAAGTAAAGAAGGAACTGTTGCATCTACACCAAAGAGTGCAGATTTAAGGGTAGACCACTATTTATGTTCCTGAGTTGTACTAGAAAGTGTTTCTTTTATGGTTAAATTGTACTCCTTTTCAGTTGAGGCTTAAACTCTTTGAGCAAAAGCTCAAAGCTGAGTATAGTTGATCCAGGTCAAATCTGATCTGTTACCCAGTTGTACCAAAAAGTCTTTCTTTTATGGTTAAATTGTACTCCTTTTCAGTTGAGGCATAAAATCTCTGAGTAAAAGCTCGAAGCTGAGTATAGTTGATCCAGGTCAAATCTGATCTGTTACCCTTCCAAAGGTGATAGGCCTCCTGTTTCTCCAAATAAGCACGTCTACAATTATCATTGAACCACGGTTTGTCCTTCACTCGGTACCTTAGCACACGAGAAGGGATACACCTATCAATTATGTTGACTAGATTCTCTTTCAAATGGACAACAGCATCTACACTATTATATAATTGTGACCAATTCAAGCACAAAAGATCATGCAAAATCCCATTCCAGTCTGCTTGGGATTTCATATAAATTTTACAAGAATATGATATATCAGGGACAGGCTGCTCAGTCTTCACTAATAATGAAATCGAGGCATGATCAGATGTCCCGACTGGAGAACCAACCTTACTAGTTATAACGCCAGGGGAGTCAGTGTATACGAGGTCCAAGCAATTACCAGACCTGTGAGTAGCTTCATTTAGGATTTGCTCACAGCCTGATTCAGAGGCAAAGTCTAAAGCTCTTAAGCCATGGCGATCGGTAGGAGAGATAGAACTTAACTACTCCCTATGGTGAGCATTAAAATCACCAACAAAGACAAAAGAAGCCTTTCTATCATCTTCTTGTATCTTAGCCATAATAGTAAGAAGACAATCGAAGATACAATCATCCATGTCTGGAATCCCGTAGATCGAACACAAGTAAAAGTTGTTATGCCTGCCACAAACTTTTATTACCTGAATCTCATGACATCCACATTAATAGCTGGACTTATGAGAAGCAGGGTACTCGGTCCTAATATACACCGCCATTCCCTTGGCCCTAGGGATGGCAACACGTTTTAACATTAATGGCTTCTTAAAACCAGTTATAAGGATCTCAGATGAGTGCCTCCTATTAGAAACCAAAGTTTTTGAGCAGAAAAAAATATCATATTGTCTGGACGCAACTGTAAGGTCTTGGACATTTGCATGAAGACCACGAATATTGCAATACAAAAGACGACATTGACGAAATCTAGGACGTACTGGTCCCGGATTTCGCTCAATGTCTCCAGACAGCATGAGAATTAATAGAAATAAAAAGGGACATCATACTTAAAAACTAGATTAAAAAGAATTAAAACAAAATCAATATGAACAGAATTATAAATAAAGTGATTGATGATACCCATAGAACATAGTAAAAAGTCGGAAAAACTGGTCAACATGGAGGAGCCGATACACCATGCAAGGCTAAATACCCTCCAGGATAGTCACTTCAACTAAAGGGAGGACATTAAGGATGGTTTTGAAAAGAAAAAGAGTAAGAAAAAGGATAAGACAACCTCTTGAAAAACCACCAGGCATATATGGCCCTTCTATTAAGCCTGCCCAACACACCATCTCAAAAAAAAAACAAAAAAAACAAGAGGAAGGAAAAAAATAATAATAAGATAGAATAGTGGGCCAGAGTGTACCCTCGAGCAAGAGAACTCTAACCCAAGACAGTGGAAGACCATGGTACAGAGGCTATGGTACTACCCAAGACTAGAGAACAATGGTTTAATTTTGGAGTGTCCTCCTCCCAGAAGAGCTGCTCACCATACCTAAAAAGTCTCTTCTAACCTTACCAAGAGGAAAGTACACTGAACAAATTGCAGTACAGTAATTAACCCCTTGGGTGAAGAAGTGTTAAGTATCTCATTGTTGTCAGGTGTATGAGGAAAGACGAGAATATGTAAAGAATAGGCCAGACTATTTTGTGTAAGTGTAGGCAAAGAAAAAATAAGCCGTGACCATAGAGAGGGATCCTATGCATCACTGTTTGGCCAGTCAAAGGATCCAATACCTGTCTAGTGGTAGTATCTCAATGGGTGGCTGGTGCCCTGGTCAACCTATTACCTACTATATATATATATATATATATATATATATATATATATATATATATATATATACATATATATATATATATATATATATATATATATATATATATATATATATATATACATATATATATATATATATATATATATATATATATATATATATATATATATATATATATATATATATATATATATTTGCATATTTATATTATATAAACATATATTTAGATAGACAGATGCATGCACACATACTCTCTCTCTCTCTCTCTCTCTCTCTCTCTCTCTCTCTCTCTCTCTCTCTCCCTCTCTCTCTCTCTCTCTCTCTCTCTCTCTCTCTCTCTCTCTCTCTCTCTCTCTCTCTCTGTATATATATATATATATATATATATATATATATATATATATATATATATATATATATATATATATATATATATATATATATATATATATATATATATATATGTGTGTGTGTGTGTGTGTGTGTGTGTGTGTGAGTGTGTGTGTGTGTTTATTCTTACGAAGCCGGTCTAGTGTAGAGTAAGTATCGTAGTGTATTATTCATTTTATTTATGTTTCATATATTGCTTTGATTTATCTATTGAAGATATGATCCCCAGCTCATAAAAGAAACCCCTACCATGTAGATATAAATATTTTATGCAAATTACGTAAGATATTCGTCGTGGATTTCATTGTAAATTTACGTAATTTTTAGGAATTAACTTTCTATTTCACGTGTTTGGTACGAAGTCTTTGTCTATTTTACGATGGATTTATTTATTTATTTTTTGTTTTTTCGGGTACAATGGGTAGACTGGGCTGGCAGGGATAGTCTTCTCGCAGGTGCGTAGATGTTTATCTGAGAGTTGCTTGGAAGCCCCCTGATTCGCCTCTTGGTATTTTTTATCAAGTTGTAAACTTTGACACCCTTAGGCAAAAGCTAAGCTCCCCAAATATTTTGGATCCATCTTGATTTAGCCAGGATTAATATATAAAAGTTACCAAGATTGGGGTACTGTTAGATCGAGATAAAACTGCAGCCTGAAAATAGTCTCCTTCCACTCTCCCTCTCTCTCCAGCACGTAATCCAGTCAAAAGTGTTATGGTGATTTAGAATGTCCTCTCGCAAGTGTGTCAAAAAGATACCAAGCCTAAAAGGTGATTGTGAGTTCATTGTATTAGGGTCAGTGCTGGCATTGTATAACGTTTTGTAAACGGCCCTGTAGGGTATACAGATTTCGATACGTAACCAAGTTATATATTACTTATTAAGTGTCAAACTTGAGCATTGCATTATTCAGAATTATTTTAGGCATTTCTAAATTTTAATTGCATTCTTTTCTTTTTTTCCTTAGGCTAAGGTTTAAACAGATATAATTGTTCAATTCAAGCTATAATATAGTTTTAAATCGAAATTTTTTTGTCTTATTCTAAGTATTATTCAGAATTAAATTTATCCAGTGACTTATTTGTATAATATAAATTCTTTTCAATAGTTTTGTAATTTATATAAAATATATATTATTTTTTTCCAAAAATATGTATTATTCGAATCATCATCATTTAAGACCAGATTCCGTTCGATAACTGTTAAGAACAACAGCGAGTGTTGAATATGTTTTAATAATACTTTAGAGTAATTACCCAGTTTGGTTTTGAGTGTACTTAAGAGACCTTTGGAGATTCAGTGTCTTATATATTGCTTTCTTGGAGTTGTTCAACGGTCTCAGAATTCATGTATTACTGTTTTAAAGTGTAACAGTTTTAATGTAAAAGCAAACAAGGTAGTTTGGAGCTCGAGAAGTGATTAACTTTCCAGTTGTAGTATAAATAATATTTTATGTTTGGCTCCCAGTCTCTAGTCATAGCAGATTATATTTTGTTGGCACCCAGACCAGAGAGCAATATCATATAATATGTACCAACCGTGTTTCACACAATTGTACATAATTCCTTTTGTATATATTATGCTTGTATCTTCGCTCTTCCCTCGCACTAAAACGAACATGAAAATTCATGTCTGGTTTTTCCTCTGTGATATTGTCTGTCTTGAGAACTTGTCATGTCATGTTGCCTTGAGGTTTTGTGTATAAGGAGAGTGTTCCACAACAATATAACTCAGTCGTTTCCAATCTGCCTTTGAGTTCACACCCTTACTCGGAGCCGTCACAAATATATTCTGGGAGCTCAAATCCAGGATCCATGTCACATATATATATATATATATATATATATATATATATATATATATATATATATATATATATATATATATATATATATATATATATATATATATATATATATATATATATATATATATATAATGATTTCAGTTATATTTTGTAAGAATTTTATTCCACATGGTTGCTTTGGTGAAAAATAGTCTAATTATCATTTATGTTTATTGACCAACTTAAAAAGGTAACGTGGGTCGCCCTCGACCAGAGGTCCCCCACAACACCCAAAAAAGAAAAAGAAAATTCATATACAAATCAATTCACATTTTAATAGCAAAAAATTAACTTCGAAGAATATTCTAATCTTCAAAAAAGTTAATTAAAGCTAAGTTTAAAATAAATATTTATTGCAAATAAATATAAAAAAAAAATAAGTACACAAAACATATGACTTTACGAAAAGAAAACTCACATAAAATCTAAAAATAGAAATAAACTAGAACTCTTCAAAGAACTTACTATATGGTAATTGATCTCCATTTGCTGAGATATAGGGGGGAGAAACCAAAAGGGAACGTCTCCTGAAATGAGAAAAAAGTGTATGTTTTTTGGCTTAAAAAAAATTTATCCTTTTTTCAACATTTTTTTCGGGGATAGGTAAATGACATAGTTAGTGGCTGAATTTTTTATAGGATATTATATTATTATCGTACAACAAAAAAGTGTAAAATAATCTGCGCTTGGTTATTGTTTAATATTTTATAAAGGGGCATTTTTTTTCTTTTTTTCGCTGAGTTATATCATGGAATTTTTCAAGACAAATTATTATATCCATTGCTGAGCATGGTATTTAAGCATGAAAATATCGGAAGCTTTATATAAAAACAGCTATACATAAAGCTATGCCAGCTTGTGTCAGATATGGTCACAAAATGGCCGCCAACCACACCACCTTTGAAGGTCAAATCTGCTACTTGAAATGGAGAAAGATATGTCAATATCAGCGAGTCATTTACTTATATAATTGTTCCAGGATTTGCAGAAAAATATTATCGTAGCTACAATAGAGTTTATAGATTATTTTACAATTTAAAAAAAAATAAATTAAATAAGGATCATATTAGGTTATCATAAACGTACAAACTTACAAAAACAGGAGAAATTATAAGCTATTTTATAAAAACATACAGTGTAGAATATATTCACAAGCACTTTGCAAACATCCTTTTTTATACACGCCTAAACACTACTGCACATTCGATAATTATATAAAAAATTGATATAACACAACTTTCCTTAACTAGGTATTGATGGGTTCAGCCTGAACCAGGGTATCTTAGAGCTGGGATGGAATGCGTCGTCACCCGACTGCTGCACACACTAAAATGACGTCTCGCAGGTCGATAGCACACACAACCATTACTGATGAAAAATTATGGCAAAAAAATCGTGTTTTTTTTTTTCTTCTTTTTTTTTTCCTCGGGTCATATATGACCCACCAAACCTATCCCGGTTATTCATGTAGAGAAAGTCCCGTTGGAGATATAACTAAGAATCTCCGCTCAAATCGTTCATAAAATTTTACGTCAATATGCAAACATGTAGACGAACAAAAAGCCAATTGATGAGAGTCCTTTAAACTTCAATAACCTTGACTATGAAAAAGCTGCAGGTAATCATGATTGGAAGCAAGTTAATTGAAGATAAAAAAGAAACATAAAATAACCTTAAACAAACGCTTTTTCTTTTTTTTTAATCCAGATATTAAACATTAAAAACGATAGTTGGAAAATAATATAAAAATTATAAATAGGTATTACATAAAAAAGTAACTTTCATTAAAGATGTTTTGCAAAGTTTGATTACCCAAAATAATACATACAATATATAATAAAACAATTTTTTTGTTTTTGTTATTATGTCCATATCCATGAACTGAAAATGATAAAGGAAAAGATAAGGATTATGGATTTATGACAATACTGACACAAAAACAGAGAATAATATAATGTGATACTGTACGGCTAAGAAAGTCCTATAATTGAATATATATATATATATATATATATATATATATATATATATATATATATATATATATATATATATATATATATGTATATATATATATATATATATATATATATATATATATATATATATATATATATATATATATATATATATATATATATATATATATATATATATATATATAGATATAGATAAATATATATATATATATATATATATATATATATATATATATATATATATATATATATATATATATATATATATATATATATATTAATAATAATAAAATATTGATTACTACTGTTCTATTTTTTTCTGGTAGTCAATTTTAGTTTTGCTAATACTTTCCTTCTTTTCAGTAACTTTCGAAATGAGATAAGATATTTCTATGATGAAATTTTTCTACTTTTTATTTTATTTTACGGGCAATTTGTTTTTTCTTTCATTTAAGACCCATTGTTCTTTTTTCATCGTTTTATTCGACTTGAAGCTACACCCGAACATTCTTGGTCATGATGATTTTCGTCATGACCCTCAAGTAAGAATCTCAGTGTCATCAAAATCTCTTGTCTTTTTTAACTTTAAGATGATTCTCTTCTTTTTTTTTTTAATCTGTTTTTATTATTATTTAAGTGTTTGTGACCTATTGATAAAATTAGGCTACCGATATCATCGTAATAAATCCAGTTTCCATCTTTTGTTTCGCCATAAATGAGAATGAATCCGTGTTTTAGTCTTTGAAAAAGGTTCCTAGAAATATCAACCGCTAGATATCCACTTGTGATTTAAGCAATATTTCCGGTTTAGTGCCATTCACAATTATTTGTTTAACTATAATTAGAGTCACAACATTCAAAGGAAAAGTGGTGCTGAAGGTTTATGTGATTTTTTATATATAAAAACCACCTCCAAGGCCAAGAGTGATTATTCTAAAAGCACTGCTCAATCACGCAAGCAAATCTTTACAACTTGATCCCGGAAATCCCCTGTGGTGTCATGTGGAATAAAATCCCAACCACTGAGTGGCAATACTAGTCGAAGGAGTACATCAAGATTAATGGAACGATTACATAGATATTCGGATCGTATTGCAAGGGAAGCCTTTTCTCTAAGAGAAACCTCCAAGTTCAGAAGGGTGGTGTTTGTGGTGCGCGTGTGTGTGTGTGTGTGTGTGTGTGTGTGTTGGGGGGGGGGGTTACCGAGCAGACTGCACCTAACGCGGAGAAACTCACTTGGAAATGTATCCAATTCAGATCAGTGTTTGCTTTGATATCCTATCACTTCCGGGAATCCCAGACAGATTAGAGCCTGGAAAATTTCCATAGGCAAGACTATATTCTAAATTTTGGACTCTTGCAATGGGTCACAATATACATGAATCTGATGTATGTTTCAAATTTTAGTGATTATTATATCTTAGATCTTATACATTTCGTTAATTCTCACTAGATACATATAAAAAAAGAACTTCAGAAATACTGATATTATTTTTTTTTACCTTGTGTTAGTTATGAACATTAGAAATGTAAGGATAATAGAATTTTTTCGCGTTACGAAGTATAGCGAAAAATAATTGTCCTAACGACATGTAAGCAGATCTTAAGTGTCTTGTTACTTAAGTTCAGTTGTTATGTAGGCAGTGGCCAATGAGAATTTAGTGTTGGGTGAAACGTATTCGATGTTTGAAGAGGTATTTAGTAAGTGGTCACTTTCTAGCGCACGCTAGCCCGAGCAAGTCGAATTTATTAGCCAGGAGGCAGGGTCAAATACAGCTTCAGATGTGAATAGTGTTTTCACGCTAGCAATCAGAATGCTGAAACCGTTTCAAGAAGTGATGGACAATCTATTATCCGATTTCCAGCAGAATATTCAACAAGTATCCGTACCTCGTTAAAGTATGATGGAAATCCATTTGAATGAGCATCGCGTTATTTTGAGGAAACTGATACGAAAATGTTAGCATTAGATGCGATTGTTTATCAACTTGGAGGACAAGGAACATCTAAAACTGCTGCAGAAACGAGTTAGTACGCAAAGAGCAGCATCGTCGAAAGTGTCAAGCTAGTTAAATATCGAGGGAAAGTGTGGATTCATATCAACTTTGATGGAAGAGGTCTAGAGCTCAATAAAGGCCGAGAGTTGACATTGGAGCCGGGAACGTACCAAGAAAGACGTCGAAAAGATAAGTGAAAATATAGCTGTCTTTATTTTGTATACTTAACAGTTGGTACAAGGAAATTGGAACATTGTGTTTATTTTATTTTATTGTTTTTAATCGCCTGTTGGTTGTAGTTATTCACAATACATTGAAGAGAATTAGATTGGGATAGTCATTGACGTCTAAAAGGTCGATCATAAAATTCCATTTCAAAACCGTTAATGTGGTTGTTGGATTGGGTAACAATAGGTCAGAAAGGGACGAATCAGAGTTTATTAAAAGAGAATGGGTGACACTGGTATCAGAAAAACTAAGGAATAATTCCTTTGACGGTGACCAAGAATGGAAATGGTAAGCAAAGGCTGGTTATTTATTACAAACTTTTTAAGGATTTAATCAGTCTACAGTCTGCTTATCGCATAGAAATATATTAAAACGTTGCTAATATCTTTCTCATTGGGGAAAAATGTAAAAGGTTTTTATAATGGCTTATCTTTAGATATTTTTGAAAGCGGCGGTACATCTTTACTAAAGTTCTTAAGTCTGTTAGATATTGGAGATCTAAGGAAGTGAAGATCGAAGTATTTTTAGATGATGGCATAGCTGCGGATGGTTGTTTTGAAGGGGCATCGGATGCTAGTTATTTACTTTTAAAAGCTTCAAGATTTGGATTTATTTACAAGAAAGTATAATTGGTTTTCAGACTCTTAAATTGTATTTGGAAAGGTTTACAGAGGACGAATATTGAAGGCAAATTTTGTAACTACAGTATTAGGATAAACTATGTCGTTAAAGATCTTGTTTAGATGCCAAACCTTCTGAATTAACAAAAACGTTATTTTAACGAATATCTTTTGGACAGAATTGTCTGTTACATAATTTCCACGAAATTTGTCGTGAGAAGTATTGTTAAAATGTAAACGATAAAGTATTTCTGTATTTTTACATATTGAGCAAAGCTAGTTGAGAACTTAATGAAGAAATATCAGATGCTCTGGTTGAGATCACGTTTTGACGCAGAAATTCATTCTTTTTATTTTGGTCGTTACTTTAACTATATACTTTCATCAGACTTATTTAACCTATTACTTCATTGTGACGCCTAAGTTGTAGGCAGTTTATCACTATATTGTGACGCCGATAATGTAGGCAGTTTATCACTATATTGTGACGCCTATAATGTAGGCAGTTTACACTATATTGTGACGCCTAAGGTGTAGGCAGTTTATCACTATATTGTGACGCCTAAGATGTAGGCAGTTTATCACTATATTGTGACGCCTCAGATGTACTGTAGCAGCTTAGCACTATATTGTGACGCCTCAGATGTAGGCAGTTTAGCACTATTGTGACGCCTCAGATGTAGGCAGTTTAGCACTATTGTGACGCCTCAGATGTAGGCAGTTTAGCACTATATTGTGACGCCTCAGATGTAGGCAGTTTATCACTCTATTGTGACGCCTAAGATGTAGGCAGTTAATGACTATATTGTGACGCATCAGATGTAGGCAATTTATCACATTGCGAAGTCTCGGATGTAGGCAATCTTATCAATATATTGCAACGCCTCATAGGAAATTTACCGCTATATTGCGACGCTTCAGACGTAGGAAATTTACCGCTATATTGTGACTTCTCAGATTTAATAGTTATATTGTGACGCCTCTGGTGTTGGGAAATTTATATGTTGTGACACCTCAGTAGTAGGTTTGGAGTAATTCTGAAGTTTTTAGCGATGAATACAGCGCATTTTTTTTTATCATGAAAAGAGTGGTTGGAAACTGGACAGCAAATTGATTTTTTAAAATTAAACATGAAGGAGCAGGAGGCAGTCGACAGAATTATGTAAAGTACTTTGGCTATGTTTGAACGTTGTTTCAGATAAAAGATTTTCGATTTTAATGCAAGTAGGTAGCAAAAAGCCAGATTTGGAAATCATAGAAAACAAAGAATTTAAACTTGTACTGAATACACTGTTCAGGTCATCAATGTATGTAAGCCCAGAAAGAGTACAAAAGAGTGGATATTTTGAAGTGTTGTCAACTAACACGGATGAATGGTCAATTCTTGCTTACATTTTTCAGAGTTATGGACTTGTGAGAGTTATTCATTCTTTAGACTGTTTTGCTACTTTTAAAAATATGTTGAGGTTTTTAATCTCTAATATTGGTGTCCCGGTACAGAGGGAACTGATGCTTTAACTTGAGGTTTGGTGCTTTATACCAAAAGTTATTAATAAAAATGGAGGTAAAAATTCTTAAGTAGAATATTCCAGAGTGAAAGTCCTCTCCATCTTGACTGTTGATATTAACGAGGGAAGCTTTATTGTTAAATTTTGAGTGTTTACGTAACAAAAGGTTATTACACACGGCAAAGAGGGAAATTTTTCGCTGAAATTTAACTTTGATATATAAGGTAAAGGTTTTTGAAATTATAAGTATATATGTACAATGTTTTATTTTTGGAATCTGCTTTCCAGGATCGTGAATACAAAGAAATGCCAGCAGTCGTCTTTAACGGTGGCATCTAATTTGGACAGGAAATTGGGGGACCTCAGTTGTCATGAGCATATTCTATCATCGATGAATGACAGCACCGACAAGGCCTACCAACTTGTCTTTCAACAAAGAGAAGCTTACAATAATGGTCACGAGCAAAGCGAAATGCCATTGTATGTTGCTTTATTTATGACTCTTTTATTAGATTCCGGCGCTTTAGTAATTTCCAGTGATCAGGCTATTTATGCCATAACGTGCATGCATGAAATGAGGGGTTACATAGATCCAACGGAAAATTCACTTGTTAAATCTTTGCAAGCACCTGTGAAACATTAAGCTGGTAGATCGGTGCATACAAAGGATCTTTTTTGATAATATGGTGTTGCAGAATCCGTGCGGATTATATTTTCCTATATTGAAAACTTCTTTATTATTTTGATAGATCATTAAGGTTTTCTTATGAGATTTGGGGAATTAAGTTTATTGTAATTTGAAGATTTCTTAGTTGAACAGAAAAAAAAAAAAATTAAATCACCGATACTGTGAAGTTTTTGATATCGGAAGTTATCACAAATGCTCTTCCATATTTGATGTATTTTGCTTGATGCAGAGGAAGCTGGAATGATTTTGTCCTTTGATCGATTTCTCTTTAAGAAGTTTTTTAAAAGGTCCTGTAATGTAACCAAACATAATTTTTTGTTAAAACTGTGGCTACAAGTTCAAACATCGCAAACGATAACGTTAATGATAGGTGTCTTCATAGACATGAGTGTTGGTAGTCTGTTTCAAGTAAACATGTTTGTCAAAGGCTTCAAAAAGAGGTTAAATGTGTAAATCATTCAATCGGAGCATTTATTTCTCTCTCTCCATTTTTTTTCCTTCTCTCCCTTTCTTTGGTATTATCTAGGGTCAACCGGCACGGTGCGCTATAATGCAATTTAATGTTTTATTATGTTTATACCTGTAGTGTAGAGAATGCGGAGTGAAGTGAGGACTAGAATTTTTTCGCGTTACGAAGTATAGCGAAAAATAATTGTCCTAACGACATGTAAGCAGATCTTAAGTGTCTTGTTACTTAAGTTCAGTTGTTATGTAGGCAGTGGCCAATGAGAATTTAGTGTTGGGTGAAACGTATTCAATGTTTGAAGAGGTATTTAGTAAGTGGTCACTTTCTAGCGCACGCTAGCCCGAGCAAGTCGAATTTATTATTAATATTATTATCATTATTATTTATTATTAGTACAAGAGTGAGGTTCCACCACTCAAATTTGAGTTACTCTGCATTATTGCCGTGGATACACAGGTTTCCATAGTTTTTTCAAAACTTGATATTTTGTTTTTTATCTATGGTTTTTCCTGGGCGGCAGAGGAGGCTTCTATGTTAATTTGAAAGTTTGTTCATTTTGTTTTAAATATGCACTGCTATATCAGTACAGAAGTTTGTAGAAGTTATTAGAATGTGATGTTATATATAAATTGTTTTTTAAAAAGTATGATTCATTAGAAAAATAAACCTGGCGTCAACCGGCACTGTGCGCTATAATGCAATTTAATGTTTTATTATGTTTATACCTGTAGTGTAGAGAATGCGGAGTGAAGTGAGGACAATGTTTTTTCTGCTATTATTAATGACAAATATTTGCTCTCCAGACTTTAAATGTACATGATAATGCTGGGCAGTAATTAATTTCTATATTCCTACACACACATACACACACAAACAAACACAAATAGATGAACATAGGCACACACACACACACACACACACACACACATATATATATATATATATATATATATATATATATATATATATATATATATATATATATATATATATATATATATATATATATATATATATATATATATATATATATACATATATATATATATACATATATATATATATATATATATATATATATATATATATATATATATATATATATATATATATATATATATATATATATATATATATATATATATATATATATATATATATATATATATATATATATATATATATATATATATATATATATATATATATATATATATATATATATATATATATATATATATATATATATATACTTCCGTACCTAGTGCAGGTTAGAATGGGGGACCGACTCAGCTCTCTGCTGGCCAGAAATATAGTGCTGGCCGTCAGACACCCTTTTTCTTCTACATAGTGAACCCCAGACCTCCCTCGGTCTCTCTTCCGTGTCTGCTGGTAGAGCCCGGCAGTCTATGGATAGATAGGAAGCCTGAATGTTACATTCTCCCCTTCCATATGTTCACTCTTTCTGGATAGGAGGTTGTATGGCAATGCCGCCTTATAACCTTACGTCCATACTGTTTCTCTTGCTAGTGTATTTTACCCCTAGCCTGGCCTCTGGCCTTAATGGCCGGCAGCCAGATAGGTTTAGGTTCTCTAGTTCGAGTCACTGCCGACCGGCACGGGTATTGCTACCTTTGCCTGCCGGCAGTAGAAATACATCCCGAGATTGGCCGGTCACTACGATAAACGGCCGGCAGCCGGGTGCTAGTGTTTTTAGTTGCCGGCCGGCACACATATGCGAACCAGTGAATTGCCGCCAATTAGTTAAAGGTAGTTAGTCCTTTGATCTACACAGGGGTAAATGCCGGCTGGCACGTGCCAGCACATGCCGGCCAGCACGTGCCGGCCGGCACGACAGCATGCGATGTACAGTAGTTTCTATATTTGTGGTGTAGTACACACTGCCTTGATAAAACTACAGTATAGAGTTTGTTGTAACACTAAAATTCTTCCAACATACTCAATGTTATCTGGTACAGCCTTTTGTTGAGACTTTACAGTATAGAGAAAGTGAGTTCTTTCTATATTCATTCTATCCCGTATATTAAAACTGTATTTCAAGGTGTTAGTTACACCTTAACTTTCCGCTTAGGAAAATTTATAAGGTATTCTAGAATAGAATTAACCTTAGTTTCAACATCTTGGGAGCTCACAACAATTGGCTGGGCAGGAAATACAAGTATGTGTCTTTCCTTCTTTCTTTTCTAGCTTTACTGTATAAGCTACATGTATTAATAATAAGTGAAAAGCATTCATTTGATACTCATGGAGTCTCTCCTCTTTACAGGAGGACCATCTGAAGTACTGGAGTATGTTCTGCAATGTCCGTAGTAAGAACTTCTGTGGACATGAGTTATGCAGGAGGCACGCAGCATGCGCAGTCTCCAAATGTGATCTCCGGTATTGGGTCCCTCTGGTATGTACTATATGTTCCAACCAAATTACTGAGGCATTTGACACCCCTAAGTCACAGAGTCAAGGGGTGCGGCTGGGGAAAAGTTGCAAACCTGGGTGAGGGGTTTTCAGAAAAAACATTTCAGGCCCTTCCTTCCAAACGAGAAGATGAGGGCCTACCTTTTCCCTAAGGCATTGGCTGATGCAGTCATTCCTCAGCCTCAGGTGGATATACCAACTGTCCAGAATCCGGTAGATTCTGAAGTCTCGGCCACCCTTCAAATCATCCAATTGGACGATAGGATGTCAGAAGTGTCGGATTATACAGAGAAAGACCTTCTGGGAGAAGGTCAGGAGGAGGAGCTGAACCAGGCTCCAGAAATAGAAGAGGAAGAAAGCAACGAGGTGTCGGTTTCATCGGTTCCGGCCCCGGAATCTGTACCCTCTACATCGTCTGCTATCCCAGGTGATCTGGGAAGGACTGTTTCTTCTATTGTTGAGATGATCCAACAAATACAAAAGAAGAATGATGAAAAGGGAGCTGTGATGAAACTGGAGATACGTAGACTCGCAGCATCACATGGGCCCCAGAAGCGACTCAACGTGAAGGATCTTCCTTTGTGCTCGGATACCAATCCTTGGAGGTATGCCGAACATATGCCAATGACAACCGGGGAGATTGTAATGTCAGAGAAGTTGGGATCAATTCCCCTGGAAGATTTGGAATTTTGGCCCAACAAAGACTCTTACCTTGACTGCTATGTCAGTCTTAGGAAGGAGCCAGCCTCAAAGGAGGAGACGGAGCCGAAGGAGGTCAGAGTCCTTGACCATAGTAAAGCACAAGCGTTACTAGCGAGCTCGATGAAAGAGAGGGGCTTCACGAACTCAAAAGTACCAGCCTTGAGTAAGAAGCTTCCCTCCTTTGTGGCCTCTCCAACTAGGGCCTTTCCTTTCATGGAAAAAGGATATAAGGCCGCCTTGAAGATATCGGAGGCAGGGAAACCATGGCCCTCCTTGGAGGAATGAAAGCCATTATCACTGACCTTACTCTTGGACCAAAAAGACTGGATGGACGTTCACCTTACCTTCTCAGTCAAGAAGCTGGAAGCTGATATTGCCGAACGTCTGTTTGGTGAGGAACTTCCAAAGCTGTCGGAGTCTCTCTTGCGCAGAGAGCAAGAGACGAAAGAAAGACTTGTGGCATCGATGTCATTGCAAACGACCTTGAAAACAATGGCAAGTGACCCCAAAAACCAAGACATGTTCATGGTAGTGGCCAAAACCCATCTGGCCACAGCTACGAAGGATCTCTATATCTTTATTAAAGCTAGGAGATCCTGTAGAGAGTTCGTGTTTGCCACGGTTGCGGTGAGGCACGAACCGAGGAAGCTGATCTCCTCTTGCATCTTGGGTAAAGACCGCTTTCCCAACGAAGTGGTTAAAGAGGTAGTAGAGAAGGCCACCACGGAGAATAGGAACCTTCTCAAAAAGTGGGGCTTGAATCTTAAGAGATAGTCTTCTCCAGATAAGGGTCCCCAACCCAAGAAGAAGACAAAAAGGCCTAGGCTATCCTCTCAGCCGGCTAAGTCCTACCAAAAGCAACAACAGCAACTCCCTGCGACCGGGGTGCCTCAGATATTGGCACAACCTCCATCCACGTACCAGGATGCGGTGAGGCACGAACCGAGGAAGCTGATATCCTCTTGCATCTGGGGTAAGGACCGCTTTCCCAATGAAGTGTTTAAAGAGGTAGTAGAGAAGGCCACCACGGAGAATAGGAACCTTCTCAAAAAATGGGGCTTAAATCTTGAGAGAAAGTCTTCTCCGGATGAGGGTCCCCAACCCAAGAAGAAGATAAAAAGGCCTAGGCTATCCTCTCGGCAGGCTAAGCCCTACCAAAAGCAACAACAGCAACTCCCTGCGACCGTGGTGCCTCAGATAGTGGCAAAACCTCCATCCACGTACCAGTTGGTACCTAAACAAGTGGTGACACAGTCGCTGGTTTTTAACCCAGCTTTTGAAAGGCAGACTTCTTCCTTTTGCTCAAATGCTAGAGGAACAGCCAGAGGTTCTTCTAGACGCCCTTCAAGGGGAAGGGGATCCAGGGGAGGACGCGGTCAAGGAGGCAAGGCCTCAGGTCCACAACAGCGGAAGTGAGATGCTTCCAGTAGGAGGGAGAATCCATCAATTTAGGGATCGTTGGACCTTCGATCCCTGGGCCCATAGCATAATAAAGTCCTCACTTCACTCCGCATTCTCTACAGGTATAAACATAATAAAACATTAAATTGCATTATAGCGCACCGTGCCGGTTGACCCTAGATAATACCAAAGAAAGGGAGAGAAGGAAAGAAATGGAGAGAAAGAAATAAATGTTCCGATTGTATGATTTACACATTTAACCTCTTTTTGAAGCCTTTGACAAACATGTTTACTTGAAACAGACTACCAACACTCATGTTTACGAAGACACCTATCCTTGACGTTATCGTTTGCGATGTTTGAATTTGTAGCCACAGTTTTAACAAAAAATTATGTTTGGTTACATTACAGGAGCTTTAACTTCTTAAAGATAAATCGATCAAAGGACAAAATCATTCCAGCTTCCTCTGTATCAAGCAAAAGACATCAAATATGGAAAAGCATTTGTGACAACTTCCGATATCAAAAACTTCACAGTATTGGTGATTTTTTAATTTTTTTTTTCAACTAAGAAATCTTCAAATTACAATAAACTTAATTCCCCAAATCTCAGATAAGAAAACTTTAATGATCTATCAAAATAATAAAGAAGTTTTTCAATATAGGAAAACATAATCCGCACAGATTCTGCAACACCATATTATCAAAAAGATCCTTTGTATGCACCGATCTACCAGCTTAATGTTTCACAGGTGCTTGCAAAGATTTAACAAGTGAATTTTCCGTTGGATCTCTGTAACCCCTCATTTCATGCATGCACGTTATGGCATAAATAGCTTGATCACTGGAGATTACTAAAGCGCCGGAATCTAATAAAAGCGTCATAAATAAAGCAACATACAATGGCATTTCGCTTTGCTCGTGACCATTATTGAAAGTTTCTCTTTGTTGAAAGACAAGTTGGTAGGCCTTGTCGGTGCTGTCATTCATCGATGATAGAAGATGCCCATGACAACTGAGGTCCTCCAATTTCCTGTCCAAATTAGATGCCACCGTTAAAGACGACTGCTGGCATTTCATTGCATTCACGATCCTGGAAAGCAGATTCCAAAAATAAAACAATGTACATATTTTAATTTCAAAAACCTTTACCTTCTATATCAAAGTTAAATTTCGGCGAAAAATTTCCTTTTTTTTTTTTTTTTTTTTCTCCTCCTTATCTTTGCCGTGTAATAAAACTTTTGTTACGTAAACACTCAAAGTTTAACAATAAAGTTTCCCTCGTTAATATGAACAGTCAAGATGGAGAGGACTTTCACTCTGGAATATTCTACTTAAGAATTTTTACCTCCATTTTATTAATAACCTTTGGTATAAAGCACCAAACCTCAAGTTAAAGCATCAATTGCCTCTGTACCTGGACACCAATATTAGAGATTAAAAACCTCAACATATTTTTAAAAGTAGCAAAACAGTCTAAAGAATGAATAACTCTCACAAGTCCATAACTCTGAAAAATGTAAACAAGAATTGACCCTTCATCCATGTTAGTTGACAACACTTCAAAAAATCCGCTCTTTTGTACTCTTTCTGGGCTTACATACATTGATGACCTGAACAGTGTATTCAGTACAAGTTTAAATTCTTTGGTTTTCTATGATTTCCAAATCTGGCTTTTTGCTACCTACTTGCATTAAAATCGAGAATTTTATCTGGAACAACGTTCAAACATTGCCAAAGTACTTTACATAATTCTGTCGACTGCCTCCTGCTCCTTCATGTTTAATTTTAAAGATTAATTTGCTGTCCAGTTTCCAACCACTCTTTTCATGATATATAAAAAAAAAAAAATGCGCTGTATTCATCGCTAAAAACTTCAGAATTACTCCAAACCTACTACTGAGGTGTCACAACATATAAATTTCCCAACACCAGAGGCGTCACAATATAACTATTAAATCTGAGGAGTCACAATATAGCGGTAAATTCCCTATGAGGCGTCGCAATATATTTATAAGATTGCCTACATCCGAGGCTTCGCAATGTGATAAATTGCCTACATCTGATGCGTCACAATATAGTAATTAACTGCCTACATCTTAGGCGTCGCAATAAAGTGATAAACTGCCTACATCTGAGGCGTCGCAATAGAGTGATAAACTGCCTACACCTGAGGCGTCACAATATAGTGATAAACTGCCTACATCTGAGGCGTCACAATATAGTGATAAACTGCCTACATCTGAGGCGTCACAATATAGTGATAAACTGCCTACATCTGAGGCGTCACAACATAGTGATAAACTGCCTACATCTTAGGCGTCACAATATAGTGATAAACTGCCTACACCTTGGGCGTCACAATATAGTGATAAACTGCCTACACCTTAGGCGTCACAATATAGTGATAAACTGCCTACACCTTAGGCGTCACAATATAGTGATAAACTGCCTACATCTTAGGCGTCACAATATAGTGATAAACTGCCTACATCTTAGGCGTCACAACGAAGTAATAGGTTAAATAAGTCTGATGCAAGTATATAGTTAAAGTAACGACCAAAATAAAAAGAATGAATTTCTGCGTCCAAACGTGATCTCAACCAGAGCATCTGATATTTCTTCATTAAGTTCTCAACTAGCTTTGCTCAATATGTAAAAATACAGAAATACTTTATCGTTTTCATTATAACAATACCTTTCACGACAAATTTCGTGGAAATTATGTAACAGACAATTCTGTCCAAAAGATATTCGTTAAAATAACGTTTTCGTTAATTCAGAAAGTTTGGCATCTAAACAAGGTCTTTAATGACATAGTTTATCCTAATACTGTAGTTACGAAATTTGCCTTCAGTATTCGTCCTCTGTAAACCTTTCCAAATACAATTTCGAGTCTGAAAACCAATTATACTTTCTTGTAAATAAATCCAAATCTTGAAGCTTTTAAAGTAAATAGCTAGCATCCAATGCCCCTTCAAATCAACCACCCGCAGCTATTCCATCATCTAAAAATACTTCAATCTTCACTTCCTTAGATCTCCAATATCTAACAGACTTAAGAACTTCAGTAAAGATGTACCCCCGCTTCAAAAATATCTAAGAAAATCCATTATAAAAAACTTTTTAAATTTTTCCCCAATGAGAAAGATATTGGCAAAGTTTTAATAGATTTCTATGCGATAAGCAGACTGTAGACTGATTAAATCCTTAAAAAGTTTGTAATAAAAAACCAGCCTTTGCTTACCATTTCCATTCTTGGTCACCGTCAAAGGAATTATTTCTTAGTTTTTCTGATACCAATGTCACCCATTCTCTTTTAATAAATTTTGATTCGTCCCTTTCTGACCTATTGTTACCCAATCCAACAACCACAGTAACGGTTTTGAAATGGAATTTTGTGATCGCCCTTTTAGACGTCAATGACTATCTTACCGGACCCAATCTAATTCTGTTCAATGTATTGTGAATAACAACAACCAACAGGCGATTAAAACAATAAAATAAAATAAACACAATGTTCCAATTTCCTTGTACCAACTGCTAAGTATACAAAATAAAAACAGCTATATTTTCACTTATCTTTTCGACGTCTTTCTTGGTACATTCCTGGCTCCAATGTCAACTCTCGGCCTTTATTGAGCTCTAGACCTCTTCCATCAAAGTTGATATGAATCCACACTTTCCCTCGATCTTTAACTAGCTTGACACTTTCGGCGATGCTGCTCTTTGCGTACTAACTCGTTTCTGCAGCAGTTTTAGATGTTCCTTGTCCTCCAAGTTGATAAACAATCGCATCTAATGCTAACATTTTCGTATCAGTTTCCTCAAAATAACGCGATGCTCATTCAAATGGATTTCCATCATACTTTGACGAGGTGCGGATACTTGTTGAATATTCTGCTGGAAATCGGATAATAGATTGTCCATCACTTCTTGAAACCGTTTCAGCATTCTGATTGCTAGCGTGAAAACACTATTCACATCTGAAGCTGTATTTGACCCTGCCTGGCGTCCTGGCTAATAAATTCGACTTGCTCGGGCTAGCGTGCGCTAGAAAGTGACCACTTCCTAAATACCTCTTCAAACATCGAATACGTTTCACCCAACACTAAATTCTCATTGGCTACTGCCTACATAACAACTGAACTTAAGTAACAAGACACTTGAGATCTGCTTACATGTCGTTAGGACAATTATTTTTCGCTATACTTCGTAACGCGAAAAAATTCTAGAATGGACTAGGTTGGAGCTGGAACAGTCCTCCACCTCAATTTCCTCAGTTCTTCCAACACTCTACCCTCGTTCTGGAAGAATATGTCCGAAAACTCTTAGAGAAAAGAGTAATCTGAAAAGTTAAGTTCATCAAGTCCCAAGGACGGCTGTTTTGTGTTCCAAAGAAGTACTCAGAAAAACTCAGAGTTATTTTGGACATGTCACCACTCAACAAGTTCATAATGAACTACAAGTTCAGGATACTCACACTTCAACACATAAGGAAACTACTGCCAAAAAGGGCATATACCGTCTCTATAGACCTATCTGACGCTTATTGGCACGTTCCAATTAATCGTCACCTCTCCTCCTACCTAGGCTTCAATTTACAAAGAAGACTTTACGCCTTCAGACCCATGCCATTTTGGCTATACATAGCCCCAAGGATTTTCACAAAAGCTTGCGAACGCAACCGTCCATCAATTACGCCTAAATAGGATCCAAGTAGTGGCCTACTTGGACGACTGGCTGGTGTTGGCAGGATTCAGGACAGAGTGCATGCAAGCCTCCAAGATAGTGATCCAGTTCCAGGAACATCTGGGATTCATGATTAACTTAAAAAAGTCTCGTCTATCTCCAGCTCAAAAATTTCAGTGGTTGGGAATCCACTGGAATTTGAAGTCGCATCGACTTTCCATTCCTGGGAAGAAGAGGAAAGAAATAGCAGGATCTGTCAAGAGACTATTGAAATCCAAACAGATATCAAGACGCGAAAAGGAGAGAGTGCTGGGCTCTCTACACTTTTGCTTCAATAACAGATCCAGTGCTAAGAGCAGAGCTAAAGAATGCATCAGGAGTCTGGAGAAAATACGTATCAAACGCGCGAAGAGATCTAATGAGACCACTACCGACTCGACTGCGAACGCTTCTCAAGCTGTGGTCGCAAGAAAAGCAAATGAAGAAATCAATACTTCTTCAACCTCCTCCCCTATCAGTTACTATCCACACAGACGCTTCAAAGGAAGGCTGGGGAGGCCACTCTCACCAGAAGAGAGTCCACAGTGCTTGGTCCAATCTTTTCAAGTCATTTCACATAAACTTTCTACAAGCCATGGCAGTACTTCTGACACTAAAGAAAGTATCTACTCGCCACTCAACCCACATAAGATTGGTTCTGGACAGCGAGGTGATAGTGATATGCCTGAATCGACAAGGGTCGAGGTCGCCTCAAATCAACCAATTGATGTTGGCTATATTCCGCTTGGTGGAAAGGAAGAAATGGCACCTGTCAGCAGTTCACATTCAAGGGTTCCGCAATGTGAGAGTGGACGCTCTATTCAGGTTTACACCAATAGAGTCAGAATAATCTCTAGATGCAGGATCGTTCTCCTTCATCTTGAGTCAAGTCCCGGACCTGCAGATAGACCTCTTTGCAATGAAAGACAGTAGAAAAAATACTCTATTTCGTTATGTGTCCACTTACGAGGATCCACTAGCAGAGGCAATGTACGTTATGTCCCTAGACTGGAACAGATGGTCCAGGATTTACCTATTCCCTCCGCACAACGTCCTTTTGAAGGTCCTCGACAAACTGAGATCCTTCAAAGGAAAAGCGGCAATAGTGGCCCACAAGTGGCTGAACAGCATGTGGTTCCCTCTGGCATTGGAACTACGACTGAAGTCTGTACCGCTACCGGATCAAACCCTGTCTCAGCGAGTACTGAAGTCGACATTCTTCGCTTCATCACAGAAAAACCGGAACCTGCATCCCATGATTTTTTCTCTTTAGCGATGAGAAAAAGATTTGAGGTATCAAAAGACAGTATAGACTTTCTGGAGGAAACCAGAAGACAATATGAGGCATCATGGAAGAAGCGGGTGTCTTTTGTCAAGGCAAAAAAACCATAAAGAAATCTCGACAAATTTCTGTTTATCATTCTTCATTCACCTTCATGAGCAGGGTTTAGCAGCCAACACAATATCAATGTGCAAGTCTGCCTTGACAAGACCAATAATATATGCCTTTCAGGTCGACCTTTCTAACGACATTCTTAATGAATTCTGAAGTCCCGTGCTAAGCTTAGTCCTTTAGCGCCTCCAAGACCCATTTCATGCTCACTAGATAAGATTCTTCATTTTGCCTAAATAACGAACAATGAGGAGTTCGCTTTGAAGGATTTGACTCAAAAGTCATATTTTTGTTTGCACTCGCTTTGGGGGCCAGAGTTAGTGAAATATTGGCTCTCTCTACAGAGGAAGGCAACGTCCAGTTCCTGGAGGGAGAACTGTATCTATTTACAGACCCAACGTTTCTTACCAAGAACAAGCTACCCACTAACAGGTGGGGTCCCCAGAGAATCTGCCTTCTGGAGGAAGATGCATTTCTATGTCCAATGGAGTGCCTAAAGGTCTATCTTCATAGAACTTCAGACTTTAAGGGAGGACAGCTGTTCAGAGGAGAAATCTCGAGTTCACATTTTTCTCTGAAACAACTAGGGGCGAAACTCACCTATGTTGTTCGCAGAGTAGATCCATACAGTACACCCGCAAGTCATGATCCGAGGAAAATTGCCTCTTCCTTAAAATTTCCTTAATTATATGGACTTTGAACATCTTCGTTCGTACACCGGCTGGTAGTCATCCTAGGTGTTCTTTATGCACTATGCGAAGCAAGTGGAGCAACTCAAGAGGTCTGTGGAAGCAGCAAGTAAAATTCTTAAACCTTCTGTTTAAATCTGCGAGTAACAGCGAAATTAATTTGGGACGATTAATTAAGAGGGTGGGTGTTTAGTCACAGACTGTTACTACACACTGAGTGATACGCCACTAACCTGTCCTTACGAACTGTTCCATTGACTTTGGTGAACTATTGCATAATACGGATACTTGTGCCAAGCGTTTCTTATGCTAGTGTAAATAAACAGTAATACAGGCTGTATCAATATCATTAATCATTCAATTAAAGTGGCAATTCTGTTTCCTTTCAGATGAAACAATATTTTCTGTTTACTGTTTTCTTTATGCTTTAATGGATATCGTTCACATTTTATAAATTTCATAAATATAGACTGATATAAATGTTAATTAAATTTTTGATAATCTAGTTCATAGTGAACCCTGCGTCTTATTCGCCCATACTCATTTTATCAGAAATGTACTGAGCATTAAGTTTTAAATATGGATAATTTCAACATAGAATGTCTTTTAAGATTGTTCCTTTCTTCAAGCAAAAATCCACTCGCTTTAGCCCTTCCTTGGGAAGCATTAACGTTGTACCCTAAGGGGATGGTGGTAGAATTGCAAAGTTTGTTCCTATACGGATACAACTCTTATCCGATAGTTTAATAAGAGTAGACACACTGGGGGAGATGTCAGGAATTCATACTGACATTGGTGACTCTTATACAAACTTTGCTTTACAATGTATAGGGCGAGACCACTATACAAGCTTGTCATTTTGTCATCCATAGTTAATATGTACTTCTCGAGACTTTTTCCAGGGTCTAGTACGACTCTTCCCTGTAGGGGGCAGGAAGCACTAACATAGTTCATGCTTAGATGAAATGATGTAAGACGGTAACATCATAGGTCTCTAGGTTTAGACGGACCAGAAATATACTTTCTTGAGGGTACAGCACTGGTTGAAAATCCACAGATACAGTAATGCCTAGTAAACTTCTATTTTTGGGTGAGGTAGCCATGTCGTCCTGATGGACTGGCCCTTCCTTTTATCGTAAAAAGGGCTTATTGACGCCTCGCTATAATACAGTATCTGTACCACCTCGTGTATCACTACAACGAATAGAGATGGCGCTGCTGTCTCTGTCAGATACACACTGGAAACGGAATAGGAGAGATACTTTATGAGCAGCTCTCTTTACATTCTAGTTTTTAGATTCTTGTGACTGTAACCCCTCAAAGCGTTAATACTGTTCGGGGTGAAGATACTGTAGGTATGTGGCATGTCAAGAATACGTCCTCTGATATTATGCGATATCCCTGTTAGATTTATTTAGGGATATTCGCTCCAGGAGTTAGAATTCTGGACACCTTAAGGTAAAATTCTCTGGGAATATCACTGTAGTCAAATATACCGTAGGAAGCTACCCTTTAGGAACTTCCATCAGGAAGACATGGCTACCTCAGCCAAAAATAGATTTTTCGCTTCGCTCAAAATCCGTTATATATATATATATATATATATATATATATATATATATATATATATATATATATATATATATATATATATATATATATATATCACAAGCACACGTGATTTTAATTAATGTAAATATCACCCACGAATGGCATTTCATACCGAATTCTATCTTGGGAATATATATCCACTTGGAATTCATTTTATGGTAACAGCTTCTGGCCGGGTGGGGATTCGAACCACCACCTGTTCGGCTAGAGACTATGCCTGCAGTGACCATAGCGACTCAGCTATCAAGAGAGACTAAAAGTTTATGACAAGTTCGCGTACATATTCCTGTCGAATTCAGGAATCTGTTCACAGACTTGAAATAAACCCATCTCCACCATGATAGCTGAATCGTGAGTTTGCAACACGCGGTTATTTTAATGAACATATATCACAAGCACACATGATTTTAATTAATGTAAATATCACCCACGAATGGCATTTAATACCGAATTCTATCTTGGGAATATATATCCACTTGGAATTCATTTTATGGTAACAGCTTCTGGCCGGGTGGGGATTCGAACCACCACCTGTTCGGCTAGAGACTATGCCTACAGTGACCATACCGACTCAGCTATCAAGAGAGACTAAAAGTTTATGACAAGTTCGCGTACATATTCCTGTCGAATTCAGGAATCTGTTCACAGACTTGAAATAAACCCATCTCCACCATGATAGCTGAATCGTGAGTTTGCAACACGTGGTTATTTTATGGAACATATATCAAAAGCACACGTGATTTTAATTAATGTAAATATCACCCACGAATGGCATTTAATACCAAATTCTATCTTGGGAATATATATCCACTTGGAATTCATTTTATGGTAACAGCTTCTGGCCGGGTGGGGATTCGAACCACCACCTGTTCGGCTAGAGACTATGCCTGCAGTGACCATACCGACTCAGCTATCAAGAGAGACTAAAAGTTTATGACAAGTTCCCGTACATATTCCTGTCGAATTAAGGAATCTGTTCACAGACTTGAAATAAACCCATCTCCACCATGATAGCTGAATCGTGAGTTTG
>NC_090729.1:31172169-31175384 GCF_036898095.1 Palaemon carinicauda | reverse complement strand
ATAATATATATATAATATATATATAATATATATATATATATATATATATATATATATATATGTGTGTGTATATGTATATATATAAATATACACATATATATATCCTGTATATTCTGTATATATCCTGGAAGGTATTTAGCCTTGCATGGTGTATCGGCTCCTTCATGTCGACCAGTTTTTCCGACTTTTTACTAGTCTAATGGGTATCATCAATCACTTTGTTTATAATTCTGTACGTATTGTTTTTGTTATAATTCCTGTTAATCTAATTTTTAAGTATGATGTCTCTTTTTTATTTCTTTTAATTCTTATTCTGTCTGGAGACATTAAGTGAAATCCGGGACCAGTGCGTCTTAGATTTCGTCAATGTCGTCTTCTGTATTGCAATATTCGTGGTCTTCATGCAAATATAAATATCCAAGACCTTACAGTTGCGTCCAGACAGTATGATATTCTTTTGTGCTTAGAAACTTTAGTTTCTAATATGAGGCACTCATCTGACCTCCTTATAACTGGTTTTAAGAAGACAATAATGTTGAAACGTTATGCCATCCCAAGGACCAAGGGAATGGCGGTGTACATTAGGACCGAGTACCCTGTTTCTCATAAGTCCTCCTATCAATTTGGATGTCATGAGATTCAGGTAATAAAACTTTGTTGCAAGCATAACAACTTTTATTTATGTTCGATCTACCGGAATCCAGACATGGATGATTCTATCTTCGATTGTCTTCTTACCATTATGGCTAAGATACAAGAAGATGATAGAAAGGTTTCTTTTGTCTTTGATGGTGATTTTAATGCTCACCATAGGGAGTGGTTAAGTTCTATCTCTTCTACCGATCGCCAGGGCTTAAGAGCTTTAGACTTTAGCTCTGAATCAGGCTGTGAGCAAATCCTAAATGAAGCTACTCACAGGTCTGGTAATTGCTTGGACCTCGTATACACTGACTCCCCTGGCATTATAACTAGTAAGGTTGGTTCTCCAGTCGGGACATCTGATCATGCCTTGATTTCATTATTAGTGAAGACTGAGCAGCCTGTCCCTGATATATCATATTCTTGTAAAATTTATATGAAATTCCAAGCAGACTGGAAAGGGATTTTACATGATCTTTTGTGCTTGAATTGGTCACAATTATATAATAGTGTAGATCCTGTTGTCCCTTCGAATGAGAATCTAGTCAACATAATTGATAGGCGTATCCCTTCTCGTGTGCTAAGGTACCGAGTGAAGGACAAACCGTGGTACAATGATGATTGTAGACGTGCTTTTTTGGTGAAGCATGAGGCCTATCAACTTTGGAAGGGGTAACAGATCAGATTTGACCTGGAACAACTGTACTCAGCTTCGAGCTTTTGCTCAAAGAGTTTATGCCTCAACTGAAAATGAGTACAATTTAACCATAAAAGAAACGCTTTCTGGTACAACTCAGGAACATAAATGGTGGTCTACCCTTAAATCTGCACTCTTTGGTGTCGATGCAACAATTCTTCCTTTACTTAAACCAGATGGCTCAGTCACTCACTGTCCAAAGGAAAAGGCAACCCTTTTGGCTGATATTTTTGACAGTAAACAGAGTAATGAAAAACTTGAACTTCCTCATTCCTGTTTTCCTGAGGCTAAACTAACTAGTTTAGCTTTTCAATCTCGTGAGATAAAAGCTCTGTTGGTGGACCTTGATGCTTATGGAGGTGTAGACCCAAATGGTATTTTTCCTTTGTTTTTTATAAAGACAGCAGATTTCTTAGCTCCAAAGTTATCTGTTATTTTGCGCCAGTTAACAAGAAGAGGAGCTTTAGCACTAGTTGGAGAATTGGTAATGTTACTCCTCTATGTAAATGTGTTCGTGGTAGCTCAAGTCCCACTGATTACAGCCTAATTTCCCATAACTCCCATATTATCTAAAGTTTTTGAACATCTTCTGGCAAAACGTCTTAATAGGTTTGCTGAAGGTAATCATCTACTCCCTAGTTTGCAATTTGGTTTTCGTTAAGGCATTGGAGCTTGTGATGCCCTTCTTACAATCTCCATTGCTGTAACAGAAATCCCTTGATTGTGGTCGGGAAGTTCGTATGATTGGCCTTGATTTTAGTGCTGCCTTTGACCGTGTTAATCATGAGGCCCTTGTTTTTAAACTGAAACAGTTGGGAGTGGGTGGGTCGTTTCTTAGCATTATTATTGATTTTTAAGTAATATATCTCAAAGAGTTGTTGTTCATGGGCACCATAGGGATTATATGAATGTGATATCCGGTGTTCCACAGGGTAGTGTTCTTGGCCCATTACTTTTCATACTATATACACATGACATGTGGTTTGGCCTAGAAAACAAGCTTGTTGCATATGCAGATGATGCTACTCTCTTTGCATCAATTCCATCCCTTGAATGTAGATCTAGGGTTGGTGAATCCCTTAATAGAGATTTAGCTAGAATTAGTGCATGGTGCAAATTATGGGGTATGAAGTTGCATCCTAACAAAACTCAAAGTATGGTTGTAAGTAGGTTAAGGACGTTGGCTCCTCAACAACTGGATCTCAGTATTGATAATGTTTCTTTAAATTTGTATGACTCTTTCAAAATTTTATGTGTGATTCTCAACAGTAAATTTACTTTTGAGAAACATAAAGGTCTGTGTCTTCTTCAGTTGCACAAAAAATAGGTTTATTGAGAAAGTCTTTCAAGATTTTCGGTGATCAATCTATTCTGAAGAAGTGTTTTAATTCTTTCATTTTACCTTGTTTTGAGTATTTTTCTCCTGTCTGGTGTTCAGCTGTTGCTTCTCATCTTAATTTGTTGGACAAAAACTTACGGTCTATTAAATTTCTTATTCCTTATCTAGATAATAATCTCTGGCACCGTCGTTCAATTAGTTCATTATGCATGTTGCATAAGATTTTTCATGACTCTGACCATCCTTTACATTCAGATCTCCCTGGACAATTCTATCCTGTTCGTAATACTAGGCAGGCAGTTAATTCTAATAACCAGGCTTTCTCCATCACGAGGCTCAATACTACGCTGTACTCTAGAAGTTTTATTCCAGCTGTGACCAAGTTGTGGAATGATCTTCCTAATCGGGTGGTTGAATCAGTAGAACTTCTAAAGTTCAAAGTTGGAGCAAATGCTTTTTTGTTGACCAGGCGGACATGAGTCTTTTTATAGTTTAATTATGACATATTTGTTTTTGTTGTTGGTAATAGTTTATATATGA
>NC_090729.1:31162169-31169669 GCF_036898095.1 Palaemon carinicauda | reverse complement strand
AGTTCAGTATTCCAGAGGTAAGTGATTGGAACTTACTTCCTTGCTTGGAAATTCATAAATGAAAAAAGCTAAGTATTTGATGTTTACTTCAATTTCGTATCATTCATTGAAAAGTTAACTTATGTAGAAAATATAAAGAAAACTCCGTACCTTTTTCAATTATTTCGGGAAAATGATAATCTACGGAATCTACGTTTTTAAGAGATCGCATAATTCTAATCAACAACCATTTCTTTTCGGAAATGTACCCCATTTATGAAATTAAATTAAATTCTAACCACCTGTTGAAAAAGATAAATAAAGGAAAATACTTTCATAAAAGAGATTTTAGTAACCAGCCAGGACAAATACCTCATACAAATTATTTTTTCATAACTTCGTGATTGTTAAAAATGTACTGACGGAGAACGGTATTGAATATGTAAGTTCTAAAGGTGTGTACCATTTAAGGTAAAGGAACATTTACGTTAAAAATTTTATTGGATCATTGGCAAATAAGAGGGTAGATAAGACATTGATTTTTAAAGCCTAATCAAACTTATATATTGAAATAATGAACTATTGTAAATAAAACTGTGTGAAATATTCTTCTTTAAAAATTCCTCTTGACAAAACTGGAATTTTGTTACGTGTGAAATATTTATCAAATTTGGTTCCATTTCAATAATGCTGTAAATTTTGGATGAAACAATAGATATTGAGAAACCGAACGATTGGGTAACTGAAGGCCCTTGTTAAAAATAATGAAATGCACATTAGAAATTATCTTCCTATGATGTCCATTCCATTACTTTTGTTTCCGTTTTGTTCATTAGATGTGTTCATGATCCTCTTACCAATGCATCGAAGCTTACTTAAAGTCTTTTATTGAAAACCTGCACATTGAGATAAATTTATCTTTATTTTTTAGGTATTTGTTTTTTTTCTTTTTTGAACAACAGCATTAAGGTCTTCAAGCATATATGATAAATAGTGCTTATGAGCCTTTAGGTATCACATAATTCTTGGGGAAATTTCAAAGAAACAACGAGAAAACCATTACGTTTTAGCTGTTTTGAAATCATAATAGACCACGACGTTGAAAATTCGTGTACTTTCCTATGGGTTATGGATGAAAAATAGATAATTTTCCAAATTCTAGAGATATGCAGAGAGGGACATTAAGATAGAATTTTTTTTTCAATAAGAAATTGTAAGATAATTTCTTTGCCTAGAAAATTGAATTTTGTTTATTATTCTCAGGCATAGAATAATGTATTCATATAAGGAGTCTGGCGGAAAGAAAAAGAATGTGATCTGTCTTATAGTTTAACATCATCATGCAATTACGATTAACTAATTCTTTTCTTCAATGACCCATAGTTATATTACTCTGATTACTGAAAGAACACCATGGTAATAGTACGTATATTTATGATATAGTCTACTCGTCCTATATCCGTCGGTCTTCATCACCTTGTCTGAAGAGAAATGCAACTGGTTTAGTATATCGTTAACGACAACGTATTATATCAACGTCAAACAATTAGCATGAGATACACTAAGCTAAATTGCATGCGTGTCAAATGTCCCGGACACGGAATAGCACTATGGCATTATGACTCAAACGTAAACAGGGGTTTCACGAGTGGGATCCTTTGCAGATTCAGAGCAATGGCGTGAGCTTTTGTTTCATTACAGATAAAGATTGAACTATTTCCCATTTGAATTTTAGCAACATTAATATGCAAAAGTAATCTGCAGTTCTACGACAGCCAAAAGCCTCTAGAGACACTTCGCATATATCAATGGAATTTGACACGTTGATTTTGAGTTAGCTACTAATTTATAATATTTTGGACAGTTCCCTGTGTTTTATACGGATTTGCTAGACTGATTATAAGGATAAGATGGGGTCATTTACTTTATGGAAGCCTTGTACTTGTGGCTTTTGTCTTTTTGCTCTTGGTTTGCCAATATCAATAATAATAATAATAATAATAATAATAATAATAATAATAATAATAATAATAATAATAATAATTTATGAAAATACTACTACTACTACTACTACTACTACTACTACTACTTCTACTACTACTACTACTACTACTACTACTACTACTACTACTACTACTACTACTACTAATAATAATAATAATAATAATAATAATAATAATAATAATGATGATGATAATAATAATAGTAATAAAAATAATAATAATTGCATTTCCCTTCAAAAACACGCCCCTGTTAAAATTTAAATTCAAAGGATGTTCTAAGAAATTGAGGATAGAAATAACCCTCCCCCCCCCCCCCGACAAAATATTTACATTTATCAATCAGAATTAAAGCCAAAGTTTATATAAAATGCTTGTTAGAAGCTTGTAATAGGTAATGAAAATAAAGCATAAAATAAATAAATAAATAAATAAATAACGAAGAACCACCACACGATGAATGTGACTATCTGTTTGGAAAGATGACAGCTTAAAGCTACTCTAGGCAATATACTGAATTGTGATATACAGTCGATTAATTTTGACTGTTGCCACTTGAACTAAGATAGAAACCAGGCTGTAAAGATAGCGAGAGACGCCTTTTCTTTCGATAGCAGGGACCACTTCCTGTCTCATAGTGGCCCGTCCAATATCATTGTATTCAGTGTCTGGTAAACGGCAAATTAATATATATATATATATATATATATATATATATATATATATATATATATATATATATATATATATATATATATATATATATATATATATATATATATATATATATATATATATATATATATATATATATATATATATTCAAAAGCTACGAAACTGAGAGGGTTATTCTAATTATTTCTTTTTAGACAGGACTGATTTATGATTTCAATTTTCTTTGAAATAAATCTAGAACCCTGATGATGTTTGTATATATAATAGCTTGAAATAACATAAAAAAATATAATAAACAAAATAGAAAGAAATTCAAATTGTAGGTTTAACTTGAATGGTGTCCTGATATCGGCAAGTTTCGAGAGAAAAAAATGCATTATAGGCACCCACTTACATATATCCAAAGCAAAAGTATATAGTAACTATATAATCTCAAGAATTGTAAAATTCAAGAAATGCTTAAATACCAAAAACCAAATCTGATGAATTTTTAATTATTAATAAAGTTGTATCTAAATGAGACAATGGATATCATATGAACTTTTTGAATATTTTGATATTGAGATGTATTTTTTAAAAAGATGGTGGTGTTAATTGGAAAATGCATTTACTTTTATTTTAAGACATATATTTAGCAAATATAATTAGTTAGGAATACAAAAAAATAAATAGATAAATAAAAAAAAAATAAAACATTATTCAAGTAAAACTAAAACAACATCAGATATCTAATTACAGAAAGAAACGCCAATGCACTAAGCAATTGTAAACAATTGACCACTCTCTCTCTCTCTCTCTCTCTCTCTCTCTCTCTCTCTCTCTCTCTCTCTCTCTCTCTCTCTCTCTCTCTCTCTCTCTCTTTTAACGTAATATCTCATTCACTTCATCACAACGAGCACCACAATTAGATCTATTAACTCGCCACCAGGAGCACCATGCCCTTCAGCCTTCGAGAGACCTTGAATAACCTTGCACCAAAGGAAAAGGAATTCTAATCTCTTCTCTGAATAAACTATCGCCAGAGTTGAAAGGTCTCCCAATGAACGAACAAAAAAAAAAAATCTCTTTCGAAACTTGAAACAAACTCTACATCATTTAAACTTTGAGATTGAATGCAACCCATTCTATTATTAGATATTCATAAATAGTTTATTTTATTGATGGTACTTGATTCGAGACCCTTCCATAATCTCTGGAAAAGCAATAAAATAAAAAAAATTCTATAAAATACTATGCAAAACATAAGAGTTAGTTTTCAGCATAATTAAATGTTTCCTTTACGCAATGACATTTAGAATGGAAGGAGTAAAGGTAGATCATAAACACGAAACACGGAAAGAGTTATCCTCACATTTGCTAATATCATGTTTCAGGTAATGGTGTGACGATTTGATTTCCACGTCGATGGGGGAAATATAACGAAATATTGAGATATATTTTAGGTATGAATATTTCAGTGGAATGAAAGGACCATGAACTAATTTCATGTAAATATTACTCCCTTGTAAATAAATGGAAAAAGAAAAAAATACCCTTATGGCTTTCAATAAATTTTCTGTAGAGAAAATCAAGACATATAAGAACTTTTAAATTAAATCATAACTAAAACTATAAAGAATAACTATGACACAGGCATCACACACACTCACACACACACACACACACATATATATATATATATATATATATATATATATATATATATATATATATATATATATATATATATATATATATATATATATATATATACATATATATATATATATATATATATATATATATATATATATATATATATATATATATATATACATATATATATATATATATATATATATATATATATATATATATATATATATATATATATATATATATATATGTGTGTGTGTGTGTGTATATATATATATATATATATATATATATATATATATATATATATATATATATGTATATATAAATATATATACATACATATATATATATATATATATATATATATATATATATATATATATATATATATATATATATATATATATATATATATATATATATATATACAAATAGAGAGAGAGAGAGAGAGAGAGAGAGAGAGAGAGAGAGAGAGAGAGAGAGAGAGAGAGGGGGGGGGGGGTTTCCTGTCGCAAGCTGTTCTTTACATGAAACCAATTATAGAGTTAATATGGGTCTGACAACTTCCCTAGTGCCTTGTGGAGCCCAGTTGAAAGGTTGTTGAACTAATCTCTCTAGAGACTTACGAAGATCATGCCCAAACAGTCTCCATCTACGCCTCACCGTGATTGCACCGATATATGGCGCTCGAGTAATCTCTCTTTTTATTTTGTTTCTAATTCTGTCCTGCTATTTTATTCGAAATACTTTTCTGAGGGCTTTGTTCCAAAAAGCACAAAATGTGTTGGATATTTTTTCATTGGCATATATTGCCTCATGTCTATACAGTAACACCAATCTCACTAAACTGATGTATAGCCTGATTTCTATATGTGATTTCATCCGATTTGATTTCCAATTTCTACTTAACATAGATATTTTCTAATTCTGTATTTTCAATCTTTCATTGAACTCCAATTATAAAGATCATGTCTTAGAGATCATAGCTCTTAACTATTGAGATGATTCCACCTCATTAATCCATTCTCCTTTCAATGATATTCCATCTTCTATTACATATTCTGTTCTCGCCATCTCTGTCTTCCGTCTATTTTTCTTAAGGGCAACCTGATCAGATATTTTATTCATTCTCGTAAGCAAGCTTTGCAAGTCCTTAGGTGCTCTGGTAATAAGGGCACTCTCATCAAAAAACTCTAGATCTGCTAAATTCTTGTACCCAATTCCATCCAATCCTTCTCCACCATCCTCAACTGTTCTATGTATTAAAAAATCTTTGAGGAGGATAAACAACCTATGTGACGATATATTCCCTTGGAATACCACAATATTCATTAGAAATGCATTTGATACGGTTATTATTATTATTATTATTATTATTATTATTATTATTATTATTATTATTATTATTATTATTATTATTATATATGATAAGCTACAACCCTAATTGAAAAAGCAGAATACGAAAAGCCTATGGACTCCAAAGGGGAAAATAAGCTAGTGAAGAGAGGTAACAAGGAAAAAGACAATATCTTATGAACAGTAACATTAAAATAAATATCTGTTATGCAAAGTAAAACAACTTTAAGAAAACGTGAACAAGAGAAATACGATAGAATAGTATGCCCAAGCAAGAGAACTGTAACCCAAGGTAGTGGAAGACCATAGAACACAGGCTATGACACTACCTGAGACTAGAGAACAATGGTTTGGTTTTGGAGTGTCCTTCTCCTAGAAGAGCTGCTTACCATAGCTAAAGAGGCTCTTCTACCCTTACGTAAAGGAAAGTGGCCCCTGAGCAATAACAGTGCAGTAGCTTCAGAGAAGAATTGTTTGGTAATCAAAAGTGTTGTCGGGTGTATGAGGATATATATATATATATATATATATATATATATATATATATATATATATATATATATATATATATATATATATATATATATATATATATATATATATATATATATATATATGTGTGTGTGTGTGTGTGTGTGTGTGTGTGTGTGTGTGTGTGTGTGCTTTCATGCTTGTTTGTGTGTTTTTATTCGTGAGTGTGTGCGTGTGGGATGCTTTTGTCTTTAAGAACGTGCTCTCTGAGTGTAAGCGTTGGAGTGTGTGAGTGAAGGTGCATGTGTATGTAAGCGTTACATAATTTTTATATGCATGATTAAGTTATTCAACATTGATTTTTGTAATTAACTGATTGGATGACAGCCTCACAAGGAAAATGTTAAATCTTTAAATCTGATAAGAAAATATTCATGAATAATCAACCATTGAAAATAGGATTTGTTAACTTTTAAAGAGAAAACGAGCAGCTACAGTATGTTGGTCCGGTTCTATTGGGAGGGAGGAGGGGGGCGTTCTAGTTTTGCACTGAGGAATATATCATTATATTTTAGAATACAGAAATGCATTTACAAAACATTTCCATTGTTCCGGATTTTATAACAATAAAGACAACAAGTCTGGCAAGTCAAATAAAAGGAAAAGATCTTTTTGGCTTGAAGGCGAATACGAATAAAAGACATTTGGTGTAGTTCCGAGCCCCCTGCAGTTAAGTGGACCCAACTGTTTGCCGGATCCAAACTAACTTGATTAGGGGAACTGTCTGGACTGTACAAATAGCCGTTGGTATGAGGAAGGCCATTTCCATGAGAATAGCTGTTATCTTGAGAATAGATGTGCCCGATGGAACCTGCTGCCTTCAAGCACTAGGGTATCTTTCAAAGAGAAGAAATAATCAGGGCAATGAAGTTAATGGCGAATGGCACATGGTTTAGTTTAAAAATATTAAAGGTAAAATAATACGTTTGGTGTAGACAAAAGCTGGTATTTCGGTGGTCGTAATATTCTTGGCTAAAAAACTTTATATAAAGATAAGAAACCCTGAAAGGGAAGTATAAAAATCAAGAATGTTAGGGACAAAACTATACACACACATACACAAACATGTGCATACCCCACCCCCCACACGCGTGTATACCCCCATATATATATATATATATATATATATATATATATATATATATATATATATATATATATATATATATATATATATATATATATACAACGTGTGAATTGGATTATTTAAAGGGTCAAAGATTTTTTAAATAGTAGAGCCACCAAAAAATTATTTGGATTTTGGAAAGAATTTTGATTCGTTTTTATCATCAACATGTGTGTAAAAAATATAATACAGACG
>NC_090729.1:31139669-31157169 GCF_036898095.1 Palaemon carinicauda | reverse complement strand
TTAAGGCTAACCTAATCGGATATTTTATTCATTCTCGTAAGCAAGCTTTGCAAGTCCTTTGGTGCTCTGGTAATAAGGGCACTCTCATAAAAAAACTCTAGGTCTGCTAAATTCTTGTAACCAATTCCATCCAATCCTTCTCCACCATCAGTAGTCATAAAATGGCCACACAGGCTCACCCGGAAATGGGGGTATGGCCATAGCGGCTCACCCGGAAATAGGGGTATGGCCACAGGGGCTCACCCGGAAGTAAAGGTAAGGGTACAGAGGGTCACTCTGTACGAAGTGTAGTATTATTTAAAGTTTTTTGTTTACAAACATTGATTTGAAGGTCATGCGGTTCGTAATGACATATGTACGTGACGGGGGGTATAAGTTTTGGTTTACAAACATTGATTTGAAGTTCGTACGGTACGTAATGGCGTATGTACGTGACCGGAAACTGTGTCTCTATTAAAGGGAATTTGTTTACAAAACATTGCGGACGTACCCATTTGTTATTATTAGTCAACTCTTCGTAATGACGTACGTACATGTTTATACGTGTCGGGGAACTGTTTACCTAACCTTGAGGACGTAAACATAGTGTTCTACTATTAAAGGGATTGTTTACAAACATTGATTTGAAGGTCGTACGGTACGTAATGGCGTATGTACGTGACCGGGAACTGTGTCTCTATTAAAGGGAATTTGTTTACAAAACATTGAGGACGTAACCATTTGTTACTATCAGCCTACTCTTCGTAATGACATACGTACGTGTTTATACGTGTTTATGTGTGTCCAGGAACTGTTTACCCAACCTTGAGGACGTAAACATAGTGTGCTGCTCTTAAAGGGAATTTGTTTGCAAACATAATTATCATTTTTATTATTATTATTATTATTATTATTATTATCAATAATAATAATAATAATAATAATAATAATAATGATAGCACCTGTCCCAACCCGTCCGAGTACTGTTCCCCTCCGGTCACAGGTCTAACCCTTCGCCTTCCGTTTTCCACCTGTAGAGAGGGCTAACCGCCTGTCCTAACCCGCTCTCCACACGCTCACCAAAATACATGGGTAGATTAATATAAGAAACATAGTACTTAATATTTGTTTCTTTAAAGGAAACATCAAAATTACTGTAAAATAAATACAGACAGCCTAACTTCCAATGAAGACAAAAGAACATTCTCTCTCTCTCTCTCTCTCTCTCTCTCTCTCTCTCTCTCTCTCTCTCTCTCTCTCTCTCTCTCTCTCTCTCTCTCTCTCTCGGTACTTTCCACTTACTCATGGAAATTCCTCTATAATGACGTGGAAGGTTAAAACAGGTTTCTCTCTCTCTCTCTCTCTCTCTCTCTCTCTCTCTCTCTCTCTCTCTCTCTCTCTCTCTCTCTCACCCTTCAGAGAATGTGTTTGACCTTCCAACTTTTACTCTGGCATATTTGAGGATAACACTAAGATGGCTTCACAGACACACACACACACACACACACACACACACACACACACTCCTAAATACATGGGTACATTAATATAAGAAACATAGTACTTAATATTTGTTTTTTAAAGGAAACATCAAAATTACTGTAAATAAATACAGACAGCCTAACTTCCAATGAAAATATCATATGAATGGAAGTACGTGCTATTTATATGAAAATCTTATAACATTTGAAAATCAACCTCTTCGGGGTCGGGGAAACTGTTTCTCCCGTATTTTATTTGAGGGATATTGTTACTCTCGCCCCTTTTTTTAAAGGGATGAGATAACGATACCCTCAAATTATCCTTAGGGGTTTTACCTACCCATTTGGATTTTTTCTTTTTCCGGCTCTCCTCCTCTGCTTCCATTTAACGGGAATTCTTCTTCCTGCTCTCTTCCTCCACTTCCATTTCACAGAGCGTGACCAAAACCTGCGAATCCGAGAGAGTCTCTCCTCGCTCCAGGGCCACGTCCCCGGAACAAGTCTCGTTGGTAGGCCCCACTTCACCCATGGAGATATCAACACCTGTTGATGACGGCGTCTCGTTTATCACCGTTATTGAATAGTCCACTTGTGTGTCGTTATGACGGGCCTCTTCTTCTTCCCGTCTCTTAACTGCTATTGATAAAAATCCCTCATAGAACTTCTCGCGCCGAAGACATCCTTCGAGAGCCTTCTTCAGTAACTTTACTGTAGTCTCATGATCTTTGAGTGTGGTTATGATATCCGCACTAACGGTCGAAGGTAGCATGCTTTGTTGGGGGTTCACCATATAGGTACCCAACTGCTTCACCGTCTGCCCAGCGGCTGCTTCTCCTTCCTGTATACCTCCTTGACCTTCTGGACATTTTCCAGGCTTCGTCGAATTAGTGCTTCATCAATCAGAGGAATATACACACCTACGGGAATAAATATTGAAATATAAGTTTCGGAAATATAATCAAGGCTCTCACACACACACACATCAAAATACATGGGTAGATTATTATAAGAAACATAGTACTTGAAATTTGTTTATTTAAAGGAACTTCAAAACTTCCAATGAAAATACTTTGAAAAAACTCACTCCTTTGGAAGCAGGTAACCTCCTCATCCAGAAGATGGGCATTGTTCTTGTACGAGTAATCCATGCTTGTTTTCTGTAAGGTCCCGTGTGTGTCAAAGGTCAAATTGACTTCAGTTGGTGAGCTTACCGTGTGTGTCAAAGGTCGAAGTGACTCCACTATATATAGTACGCACGTAAACACAAAAGTACACACGCACCCAGGCCAGCAGTTTTAAGGATTCGCCTACCGACCCGCCTACTGCTTAAACGTTTACCACCGTCACTGCTTCCCTCGGGGGGGGGGGGGGGGGGGGGGCAGTTTCTTCAGTTTGGTGCGCGCGCTTCCAGCAGTTGTGCAAGCGTGATTTACAGCATGGAAAATTCCTCACCAGGTATAATATAGCCTTATCAGTGAAATTTCGAAAATATTTATGATGTGAATATTGCGATTATGTTAAGTGTTGATGAATTACCTATTACTGTTCTTTCTTTCTTTTTTTTTTTAGAGAAGCGGTGTGTAAAAAGAAAATTTGAAAAGAGTGAGTCTCATCTCTCGCTCAAAAAACGAAAGAAATATCATGCAAGTAAGTACTGTTTAATATAAAAATGTAATGTATAATACCATTATCTATTTTCGAAATATTCAACCCAAGGATTATTGCAAGTTTAGTCTGAAAGGAATTGTTAAAGTAGAATAAGATCTAGGATGGAGATTCTCTAGTTTCCTTTTTGTGTATTTATAATCATTACGTGTGTTACAATTTGGCTTTACAATGCATGCTTAAAATTTGCCTTAGACCTTTCAAATAAACTACAACAGTAGCATTTCTCTCTCGTTCCATTGCTTACGCCTGGAGGGGAATTACCTGTAAATAAATCATCTCATCACGCAATTCCTACATCCACAAAAACGGATGGAGGGGAATTACCTGAGAAAACAACACCACCTCTACACGCAATTGCTACAACCTCAACAGGTGAAGTTTCACGTGGGCAACCTTCCACACCTGGGGGATCCCCCTCGACACCTGATACGGGACCGGCACTCATTTTCATTAATAGAGAGACCGCCTTCAATCACCTGTACGTTGTTGAAGAATTCTTAGCCCCCTCAGTAGGTGACCCAACATTATTTATGGTAATTTGTAGGGATGATATTAATGTGCAAATACGGAAATATTTTAAAAACAAAACATTTAGAGCCAAGATTGTGGGACTTTTGAACTCTAGTATGAAGAAGCTAAGCTTTCAAAAATTGGGGGAAACGGAAAACGAACTTGTGGAGCTTTGGCTCCCAGCGACGATTATTAACGCTAGTGAAATCAATAAGCTCTTAGATAAATGGGAACATTTCATTGAAGATAAATTCCCACAAATAAGCAGTGAATTTAGGGGGAGTGGGTGGACAGTTGAAGGCGTCAAGAATTTTAAACTCTTTTCTCACCGCCAAACTGTAATGTCTGGAATGGGTGCATACATTTTTCCTACGAAAGAAGTCCGCGGAAGTGAGAAAGTTTTTAATCCCTCTGGAATTGGGAATTCCTGCCTAATTCAGTGTCTGGCTGCCTACTTTATCGCTAAACAAAGGCCATCTCCACGCTGGAAAAATATTTATCGCGCTGTAAATAGTATTAAACGTTGCTCGGAATACGTCAATTTTACCCGACTCACCTTCCCCATCCAATGGGAAGACATTCCACGCCTGGAGTTGGCAATCATTTCTCCATTTACATTAAGAAATGGAAAAATCCGCAGACGGAAGGTACCTGCTGCAATTGTCGAGCCGGGGAATGAAAAAATTTCCAAGCATAGTCCCACTCCTCCTCTTAGATGGGGAACATACATGCCTCATTAAGGATTTTCATTCCTTCGTGAAATCCTTTGCCCGGGTAAGATCTCTCGACCCTCTGTACAATTGCCATAACTGTCTATCACAGCATTCGACAACCTCTAAGCAAGAACAGCATGAAGCCAGTTGTGATCTCGCTGTAACTTTGAATTTTCCCCCCATCAGAAGCACAGTAAGGTTTAGAAATCAGCATAAGACGCAAAATTTTCCTATATTTGCGTCTTTGATATGGAATCAGCTTTAGAGAAATCTCCCGGTGCGTATGGTGTAGAGACAATACATAAATCAATAGTGTACTGCTACATAATTTTCGATTGCATAGGTCAAAGAGTGGCTTCGAGTTATTATTGCGGAAACGATTGCGTTGACAAGTTTCTGGCAGACCTTAATGCTTGTTGGGAGACAATAAGAAAGCGATGGCGAACTTTCCCCATTCATATGACAGCGGAGGATGAAAGGGCATTCCAGGAACAGGACGTATGCTAATTGTGCAAGTCACCATCCAAAGACGGGAGCGATAAACATAGACATCACGACCACGCCAGTCATAATAACAATTTTATTGGGGCGTACTGTAGACGATGTAATTGATCATGCCGCGAACAAAAAACGCATCTCCCAGTTTTTGTCCACAATTCGAGTTATGACTTAGGCCCCATCCTTAAGGATCTTAAAGATAAAGTCCAAATCAGTATCATGACAAAACAAGGTCTAAAAATTCAGCGAATGTCTGTTGGGAATTTAATTTTTCTCGACTCTCTAGCCTTTCTAGGGTCTTCTTTGGATAGTTTAGCTTCTGAATATTTTAGGGATGGAAGGAAAGCACGATTAACGGAGGAAATGTTAAGTGGGATAAATAATGAGGAACTTAGGGCTGAAATTATTCGGGGTAAATGACCTTTCTGCTATGACTATATAGACAGCCTTTCAAAACTCGAGGAAAAGCAGTTACCCCCTCAATCGGCATTTTACAACAGGCTAAAGGCATGTGATCTATCGGATGAGGAGTATAAACGCGCCCAGCGTGTTTGGACTATCGCCAAATGCCAAACTCTGAAGGATTTTCTCCTCCTATACCTCATTGTAGACACTAGCCTATTAGGGGATATTCTCATTTGGTGGTGTGATATTCTTTATAGTAAGTACGGTCTTGATTTACCATACTATGTTTTACTTCCATCCTACGCTTTCGTCAGCTTTCTTAAAATGAGTAACATCGAGTTAGATCATGTCTATGATGACAAATTGTATAATCTTATTAGGCACAATGTGAGGGGCGGGTTTACTTCCGTTGTGCGTCAGTCATTCATAGCTAACAACCGTGAAATAATTTCTTCTTTTAATCCAGACCTCCACCAAAGCTCTTACATTCTATATTTGGATTTCAACTCTCTATACGCAACAGTCATGACTAGAAACCTCCCCTCCGGTGGGATTCGTAAACTTTCCGATGAAGAAAAAGATCTGTTTTTAGGAAGAGGTATTGAAAATGTTATCACGAATGAAGACAAGGGATACTGGCTCCTCGTCACTACAAAAGTACCTTTGGAAGAAGTTGCTAGAGCGACTTATCTCATGAAGAAGTCACCTTTAGAAATCTATCTCCCTATTGCAAAAACGTGCTAGAGAAGGAAGGAGGACAGATGGGTGTAAAGTGCAAAAACTTATGGCCACCCACCGTAGTAAAAAGGAGTATCTTATTTCCCTCCCCCTTCTTCAGCTGTATATGGACTTAGGTCTGGAACTGGAAGCTGTTCATTCAATCTATGAATTCAATCAAAGTGCTTACATAAACGATTTCATCAAAACTAACATCGAAGGGAGGACAGCGGCCACCTCATCAACAGAGAAAAATGCTTTTAAGGCTATGAGTAACTGCGTCTTTGTGAAGACTTATTCAACCCTTTGAAATACGCGCAAAAAAGTCGAGTTGTTACGAAGCCCGCGGTTTACTTAAAAGAGGCCCGTAACCCGCGGCTAAAATCCTCCATTCATTTGAGTGAAGACCGCGTTATCTGCACTTCCACCCTTCCGCAGGTTGTCATCAATATGCCTAATTATATAGGATTTGCCATTCTGGAAGCGGCCAAGTTTGATCTCTATTATTTCTTTTATAAAATACTCAAGCGTAAGTATGGTGATAAAGTCAAACTCATTTACGCTGACACAGAAAGTTTCATTTTTGCTCTGGAAGTTCCCGACCTTAACTCGGAGTTTGCTCAAGAACCCCTGAAATCATATATGGATTTTTCCAACTTCGATGAAAACCTCCCTCTATTTAATAATGAAAGAAAAGGCGAGTTGGGGCTTTTAAAATCGGAAAATGATAGTAAATTATTAGCAGAGGTGAAAGCGTTGAAACCTAAAATGTATTCTCTGTTACTAGCCAACCAGGAGCAGATTAACAGGGTAAAAGGTATCCCCAGCCACCTACATTCTCGTTTGAAGCATGAACAGTATACGCAAATCCTGGAAGATCATCGGGTCAATTACGTCACTGTGCATACAATTAGAAATGTTCAGGGGCAGATGAGCACCACCAAAGTAGAAAAGAAGTGCCTTTCAGCCTTCGACGCAAAACGTTTCCACGTAAGTCAATGCATTTCTTACGCATACGGTCATCCGGATATTGTAGAAGAGGAGGATGAGCAAGTAGTGAGTGAGGTCCCCACCAACAATCCTCTCCCAAACTTAGCGGTGGCATCTTATTCTCCACCAGACCCGCTTCCTTGCGTTTATCAAAATTTGTGGAAAAAGAGAGAAGAAAAGGTTGCGGAGTACTTTCATCTACCCGAAGGAAATTCATCTACATTGGCGTGAAAGGGGAAACACAATTCTCTCTCTCTCTCTCTCTCTCTCTCTCTCTCTCTCTCTCTCTCTCTCTCTCTCTCTCTCTCTCTCTCTCTCTAATTGCTAAGTTACATTTCTCTTTATAAATGTATTGTCAACTGGGTTGGTACTTTTTATTAATGGGGGTATTTATTCCACCGTACTTATATCATTGCATTTGAAGTAAAGGCGCAGTTAAATATGGGATGTGTTAAAATGTACAAGTGTTTTAACGAAGAAGACTTGGACATTTTTAGGGAGCCGGCTCGTATTATTGTGTCTGGCTTCTCCAACTCGAGAAAATCTTTCTTAGTTGAACAACTTATATTAAAGAACGCAAGTAAGTTTACACACATCGTTATGTGTGGTGTGGATAGTCATACTTTGAAAACCCATCCAACAATTGGGCCAAAACTCTCTCTCTACGCCAATATTGTAGACCTGATGAGTGAGATAGATACGGAAGCTGGGGTCTACTCTATATTATATATCCTCGATGATGTTTTTCTCAACGCTGTCCATGACAAAATTGTTGTAGACGTCTTTACTAAGGGTCGGCATAAAAATATCTCTGTTATTTTTACAACGCAAAATATGTTTTACGGTGGTAAATACGCCAGGAATATAAGTATAAATGCCTCGCATATACTTTTGCTGAAAACTAGGATATGTCTCAATTTGAGTTATTAGGAAGGCAAATATTCTGTTCGCCTTTATCGAAAAAATTTGTGAATGTTTATAAAAAGGCTGTTATGGCTAAACCCTTTTCCCATTTGCTGGTAGATTTAAGTTTAAATACTCCTAGCGAACTTCAGCTGAGAACAAATATAGCAGGGAGTTCCTCGTGTGAGGTAGTTTTTGGAGAATGGGAGACATAAAGAGAAAGATTTTGGAAACCGTATATGAAAACCCATGAAGCTTAGGGGGTATAAAATCCATCTACAAAGCTGCTACAGCTCTGAACCAGGGAATTACTGTAAGTAATGTAAAAGACTATTTGGAGACGAAAGATGCTCATACATTGCATACACTCACAAGAAAACATTTCCCGAGACGTCAAATGGTGTCTCCAGCTCCTAGAGTTATTATCAGTTGTGATCTCGCAGATATGCGGCGTTTATCTAAATTCAACAAGGGCGTAAACTATCTTCTTATTTGCATAGATATCTTCTCCGGTTACCTCAAGATTGTTCCTCTCAGAAACAAGAAAGCGCAGACTCTGTTAAAAGGCTTAATACTGATCCTTTCCTTACCCGAATTTCTTGGGGTCAGCCGCCTTCTTACTGACCGCGGGTCGGAATTTTATAACAAACTTACATCTAAGTACCTGGAAGAAAAAATATAAAACTTTACAGCGTCTCCTCATATGAAATCAAAGCTGCCAGTGCACAGCGTGTTATACGTACGCTAAAGCAAAAGATATATAAGCATTTAACTCTGCAAAATACCCTCGTCTATGTTGACGTCCTCCCTCAACTTGTAAAAACCTATAATAGATCCCCGCACCGAGGATTGGGAGGGGGACTGACTCCCCTTGAAGTGCATAGATATACAGACCCAGAAATCATTAGACAGCAATTTCAGAAAATGTATAAAGCAAGCGTGTTTAAACCCAAACAAAATAGTAATGCACTAGACGTAGGTCAGTCTGTGCGTATTGCGAGTGAGCTCCGATGGTCTGTATTCCATCGCGGGTATAAAATACAAAATACACTAGAAATATTCAAAATTAGAAGCATAGACAAGAGTTAGGCCCCATTGACTTATTATCTGGAAGATCTTGCCGGTGAAAAAATTGAGGGTTTTTTTTATAGAGCGGAACTAATACCTACAGCTATACCAGAAACTTTCCCTATAGATATTATCAGAAGGAAAGTCGAGAAGGGAAAAGTCAAGTATCTCGTATCATGGAGAGGGTATCCCCAAAGTTTTAACTCGTGGATACATAGTAAGGATGTTGAAAGGTTAGTCGGGAAAACTCGGAAATGAAATCCCACATACACAAACATGCTGATTTTCTTCTCTTCTTAAATAACCTCCCCGCCAGAAAAAGGTCTGAATTAATTCCTTTACTAAAGAGGACCCATCTTGATTGCTTATCGGAGTTCTTTTCCAACTTTTTAAAAGAAAATCTGACTCGTGATAGTAAATCAGTAGAAAAGGTGAAGAAATATAGGAATGAGATAAGGACGGTAGCCCGGAAAAAGACACCGCTTAAAGAGAAAAGAAAAATCTTATCATCGCAGAGAGGGGGTGCTATACTTTCAGTACTTCTGCCTTTAGCAGCGAGTCTAATCGGGGGTTTGTTAGGAAGATGAAAGAGTATTGCCTAATACCGCGGAAGACGGCAAAAGGATTTAGTCTCCACCAAGACAGTGGGGAAAGTATAGTTCAAAACTCTAAACAAAATGTAGAGGAGAATGGAAAGGGAGATAAGCAGCAAGAGGGGGGGGGAGGAGATAATAGTGATTTACTACGTAATCTATTGCAAATGATACAAGCGATGAAGTCCAAGTTTGAAAGTAAGTCAAAGAAAAGAAGATGTAAAGGGTTAGGGGGAGAACTAAAACGTGAGCCCGATCCTCTCCCCCTCTCTAAACAGGTGGTGTACAGCAATCCCCCTCTCGACAATCTGATAGATATGAAACTAACAACAACCAACAGAAGGCATGCCCTTGCTTTTCTCAAGTTTTTTGAAGGATGGAATGACTTCCAGTGGGATGATAAGGGAAATTTGAAAAAAACCCATCGATCATTTAAATGTAATGGTAGTGTTAAAGAAATTGATTTAACCAGCGGGTGCTATAGAGGAAGAGGACCTGCCTTTTTATAAAATCCTGTTGGATACAGCGGGAATTCCTTATTCATATATAAAGAATGCAAAAGCTCGGCTGCAAATTTATGGAAGTAAGGTGAAAATTGGGAAAGGTAGCCGAAAACACGAGGAAACTAAAAGAAGAAAATTAAAAGACAAACTGCGTTGGGTTCCTTATTAGAAATTACAGTGTGGTGTAGATGGGTATGAAATACGTGTGCTAACATGTTGCACCATCCGAAATAGGAAACGGCGGGGGGTGGGGTGACTATGACTGAGGTGATGTGCGGAGATTGGCGCCGCAACTTTTCAGTCTACAACGGGACCTCCTCAGAATGCATTACTCCCCTCTTAAACTCTCCATCACCCCCTTTAAAGACAGGGTCCTAAAGAGGGGCGATGTCTGCTTGGTAGTGGGTGGGAATTCTATAGCCATTGAGTCATACGGCCTAGCTGGTGAGACTTATAAAGCCTACCCATACGGTGATATTGTGAGCAGTAGAAGACGTCTTTTTAATTTGTCTCGGTGCATTCGTGACGATCGACATCCCGTCGTAAGTGCCATCCTGAGGAAACCCCCCAGTTTCCCCACAGCGAATGTACCACACGTAGCCACCCTAATTACCCAGTTTTACTATGGGTATTCTTACGACAACGATAGTGATGGGAAGCTTCGATCCTATGTGGAAACTTCAAAATATACTCATTTTGCCATAAATCTACAAAATGATACTACCGAGGCCCGCATTTTCAACTTTCAGAGGTGTCTAAATGAACTAGAACAGTGTGCAGTGGAAAAAAAAATGATAGTATAAAAATTTTCGCTGTACTGATTGGAATTGGGCAGTCTGGTTGTGCTGACCCGAATTGGATGCAGTACTATTTGCCCGAGTTGGAGAATTCAGCGAGAAGGATGGCTGGAAGTGGTAAACAGCTTATTTTATTAGCCACTGAAAAATGCACGTTACCCACAGAATTGGGAAACCTGGAAAGGTTTTCACTCGCGGCACCGAAGGATTTACCAGCTAGTGCTTCTATTTGATTAATTTCAATGTTCTTTTTTATTTCATTGAAAAAAAGTTATAGGGAGTATCATTTTTCACTTTTAAGTTTGACTAAATGTACTCTTCATTCTGCGAATGAGAGGATTTTTATTTTCTCGTATTCTACTTTTTAAAAATAGTAATAAAGTAGACCATTTTGTTTTTATGTTTAGATGATGTAATTCTCATTTGTGAATGAGAGGATTTAATTTTCTTATATTTTGTTTCTCTCTCTTTAAAAAAAAAGAAAAAAAATCTTGTATTTTTTTGTTTATGTAATTCCCTTTCAGCAGCTGGGAATAATTATGTAAGTATCTTTGAACTCTGAAGTTTGACGTAATGTACCCTTTTTGCGAATGAAACGATTTTTTTCATTTCAGATATTTTACCCGTCAAAAAAAAGTTATAAAATGTGTCATGTTGTACTTTTATCATTGGGTTATGTAATCCCCATTCGGGGATAATTATGTAATAGTGACTTCATTAATAAAAAGTCTTACTGCCTTTTGGTTTTGGGTTATGTAATCCCCATTCGGGATAATTATGTAATAGTGACTTTGTTAATAAAAAGTCTTACTGTCTTTTTGGTTTAAATATACCCAACACAAGTAGAATACTTTCAGTCATTTCTCAGCCACTATGGGTGGCGAATGCCATATTGTAACACTGACCTCTCTGGGTAATAGGGATATTTTCCCTGAAAATAATTCAGGTAACTTTACAAATAAGCTTCAGAATAGTATAAATTTAGATCATAATTTGGAGCATGAAGTACCTCTCATCAATATTCATTACCCCAATGAAATATACGGCCTCGTCATTGGTGAAGTTGATTCCGGAATAAAAATAATTATTACAAAGGTGCGGATATCCATAGGGGGTGAGCCCACTATTACGTCACGTACAGAGGAAACCTACAAGCCTAGATTAAGCATTCTATCCACTGATGCTGACTATATGGTATCCAGTATAAATGAAGACATAACATACGCTTTGAAGAACATCCTACCGGTCGAATTTTATAAGGAAAATATACCTGCGACAGGTCTATTAGAATATGACTATCAAAGAGAGAGAGTTCTACTCAAGTTCACAAAGAGACAAGGAAACAAGAGAGGCCATTTATCGAAAAGGTCCTATTTAGGCCGTAAAATTAAAATTCGGAAAAAGAATTGGAGCAACTTTGGGTTTTAATACAGACAAACCTTATCAAATTTTTGAAACCACCACAGGGGAACCTATGATTAAGTCGCATAATCTGCTGGTACCTTTCCCACCCTCCCCAACATCCGGGGTAGACTTTGTTCTTGTTTATTCGGATATTGTTGAAAGATCTTATTTCGGGGGTAAGAAAGTTTATATATTAGACAGCTTTAGTATGTGGGGTAGTAAAACGTGGGGGTATCAAAATTACGTGTATTACCCCTTAGGGACAAAGGAATTGGATGCAATATCAATCCGCTTGACTGATCAAGAAGGACGAGCAATACACTTTTGTGAGGATAGTAGCACAATATGCCTTCTTCATATTAGGCCGAAACAGAAAACAATATAAAAGCAAGTACCCAAGCACTTAGTTTTATTCCGGAGCGAGGCGCCATGAGGGTAGCGTTTATCCCTCCCTCTCCCGAGGAGTTCAGTATCATATTTACTAGTGATCCCATAAAACTTCAACGAGGAGGGTCTCTAGGGGATATTGAGATATTTAGAGCCCCCAGGCGTTCGCAACAGGGCGGCGGAATTTTTAGCCTATTAGCTGGACTGGCTAAAAGAGTCGCACCCTTTGTAGCAAAAGCAGTCTTACTGTCGGCTTTAGAATTTGGGCAAAATGTTATAGGTGATTTACAACAGGGAACTAAAGATTTCAGGTCTAGTCTTAAACAAAGGGGGGTAGATGCGCTAAAATCGACTGGGAGACGCATCGTTACTGGCGGAGGAAAGAAAAGGAAAAAAGTTGAAAGAAATGGCAAGAGAAGAGAAAATAAAAAGAAAATCCTTTGTAAAAATTTAGGATATAAAGACGTGTTTAGCGCGATGTAATTTAGTTCCTGTAAATAAGTGCGTGAGCAACTCCATTAACAATGGCATCTGCTGCTCCGAGAATTGCTGGGCATATGGGGAATGAATTACCTACATCCCATTTTACCGCTGGCGTCGTAGATAGTTTTCCGAGGCTCAACCAGATGCAGATAGTAGAGGCATCAGTGACTGATCGCCAGACATCTTTTATTCTTCCTACTAATCTTACCTCGGGAGGGGCTATCATTGATTGCTATCTCGAATTTCGTATCAATGGCATAGAAGGAACTCTAATTGATTTAGCGAATCTAGCTATAGAACTTCATTTAAAAGTTACGGCCTCGGATGGAAGTGCGTTGGGTGATGACACAGATGTTATCTTCGTCAATGCTTTGGCGAATACAATCTTTAAGTCAAGTCAGGTTTATATTGGAGAAAGGCTCGTAGAATCAAATCCCCATTTCAATTACTGGTCTTTTATAAAGTTATTAACTACTGCTAATTCCCACACTGTGAAAACAATTGGGCGTCTTGGATATCTTTTCCAGGATTACAAGGGAACTTCCATTTCAAATGTACTTCCGGCTGATTATTTTACAAAATTGAACAAAATGGAAAAGGAGTGGGTGACTAAGGGAAAAAGAAAAGGACTACATATCATTCACCCACTTATGCTCGATGTTGCCTCTGTAGATGAATATTTGATGGATAACATAGATGTTCGTATCAAGTTGGAATTAGCCCTGAATGCTTGGTTCATTAATTCCACCGCAACTATCGACGAATTTAAATTTAATCTCTAAGAAGCTAGACTGCACGTTGATAAAGTTATCCCAAGACCACCGGCTTTACTGGCACTCCATCGGGCACTTTCAATCCTAATAGTTCCGTGGAAACTGTCTTTAATAAAACACTTTACAGGACGTACGCATTAGCTCTTAATCAAACTCGGGCAACGTTGGATTTCCACTTTATACGACATAAGGTCGCAATTCCTAGAAAATTATTCCCATCTTTACTACGAGACATTAAAATATCTAGGGTTAACTTCTGATCATCTAATTCATTTTGATTGCTACGATCGTGGACGGACGGTAATTGCATTCAACTTCAAACCCGAAATTGCATTAATGGATACTCTCGAGGTAGAGAAAAACGGGGACTTGAGGATTAATTTAACGTTTGATCGACAGATTAACGAAAATAGGATTATTTTATTGTTTGGAGAAACCCAGGGAGTTATAACCATCGATCAAAACCGGAATGTGTATTGCGACGTCAGGGCGTAAGACATGAAAGTTTTCCTAGGGATTCTTTCAGCGTGAATACTCCGCCTGTCATAAATGAACACCCATTTATATAAGATTTTCATACAAGTAGGTAAAAAATATCCGCTGTTTTAATGAGGGGATATTTCTAAAAGAAGTTTTTCCTAATAATAAACAAAAACACTGTTACAGGTATTTTTAGAATAAGTGTGTGTGTTTTTAAGAGGGTGGGGGTGTTGGGAGTCCACTGCCCCGCATTCCATATCATTATTTGGTGAAAATATATTAACGGAGAGGGTAAAATGACCAAGTAGTCGTACCCTGGAAGTGGTATGGGCGAGGAGTAAGATGAATACCAGGGATATAGAATTTGCTTTGAGGAATAAACTCGGTAATGAGGCGCACTTTTATGGATGCGTATCCAGTGACTATTTGGCTGGGTTGAAGATACCCTTGACAAGACCTAAGTCAATTATACTTATTGCAAATACGCTTGCTTCTTACCAACATCGCAAAGTGGGGCACTGGGTCGTTTTTATTATCCAGAAGTCCCCATTTCAAAACATCATCTTTTACGACCCTTTAGGTATACCGCCTGAAGAACATTCGATGTATTTTACCGAATTTTTACGAAGGCATTCCAACATGAAGTGCTTTGCCAATGTTATACGGGTGCAAAATTACAATTCGTCTCTGGGTGCGTTTCATTGCTTATATTTCACACACAGTGTAACTTTAAACGGAGTGTGTGTGTAGCCATTAGGAAACTGAGGGAACATTTATCACCATCCAATTTAAAGGAAAATGATGTCACTGTATTACTATATTATCTTTTACATCTGAACAGTCGTCCATGTATGTATATCTGGCGTCACACCAAGCCAGAATTATCAATGGAGATTTGTGAGTTGCTAAAACAACGTAATTAAAGCCGATCCGCTTTAATCATGTAATTTCAAAATATCCTGTATGGTTACTGAAATGTTTCCTAATAATAAACTAATATTAAGTATTACGTGTTTCTTTTATCATCCTCCCACGCAGTTTGGTGTGTGTGTGTGTGTGTGTGTGTATGAACTCATCTTAGACCCAATCCCAAAATATTTTGCTTTTGTTTTTATTATTATTATTATTATTATTATTATTATTATTATTATTATTATTATTATTATTATCTAATTTTAAAGGAAAATGCTGCCGAGGTTTTACTTTAATATCTTTCACATTTTAACACTCGTCCATGTATGTATGTCTGTTCCTAATAATAAACAAATATTAAGTACTACGTGTTTTTTATTATCCTCCTATGTATTTTTTTTTATGTAAGAGTATGAAGCCGTCTTAGGCGTATCCTCGAACACCTCTGAAGAGAGAGAGGGAGAGAGAGCTATGCCAAGAGTATGAGATTACACGTCCAGTGCGGGTTGGGACAGGTGGGTTGGGACAGGTGGTTAACGGGACTCGGGGCTTACCCTAGAGTATGAGATTACGGGACTTCCTAGAGTAAGAGATTACGGGGCTTTCCCTAGAATATGAGATTACGGGACTTCCCTAGAGTATGAGATTACGGGGCTTTCCCTAGAATATGAGATGAAGCCATCTTAGCGTCATCTTCAAATATGCCAGGGTAAAAGTTGGAAGGTCAAACACATTCTCTGAAAAGAGAGAGAGAGAGAGAGAGAGAGAGAGAGAGAGAGAGAGAGAGAGAGAGAGAGAGAGAGAGAATGTTTTTTTGTCTTCATTGGAAGTTAGGCTGTCTGCATTTATGTTACAGTAATTTTTATGTTTCCTTCAAAGAAATAAATATTAAGTACTATGTTTCTTATATTAATCTACCCATGTATTTTGGTGAGTGTGTGGAGAACGGGTTGGGACAGGTGGTTAGCCCTATCTACGGGTGCAGAACGGAAGGTGAAGGGTTAGACCTGTGACCGGAGGGAAATGGGACTCGGACGGGTTGGGACAGATGCTATTATTATTATTATTATTATTGATAATAATAATAATAATAATAATAATAATAAAAATAATAATAATAATGATAATTATGTTTGCAAAGAATTTCCCTTAAAGAGCAGCAAACTATGTTTACATCCTAAAGGTTGGGTAAACAGTTCCTGGACACGTATAAACACGTATAAACACGTACGTATGTCATTGCAAAGAGTAGGCTGATAATAACAAATGGTTACGTCCGCAATGTTTTGTAAACAAATTCCCTTTAATAGAGACACATATCCCGGTCACGTACATACGCCATTACGTACCGTACGACCTTCAAATCAATGTTTGTAAACAAAAACTTATACCCCCCGTCACGTACATATGTCATTACGAACTGCACGACCTTCAAATCAATGTTTGTAAACAAAAAACTTTAAATAATACTACACTTCGTACACAGTGACCTTCTGTACCCTTACCTTTACTTCCGGGTGAGCCCCTGTGGCCATACCATTCATTTCCGGGTGAGACGCTATGGCCATACCCCCATTTCCGGGTGAGCCTGTGTGGCCATTTTATGACTACTACCATCCTCTACTGTTCTATGTATTAAAAAATCTTTGAGGAGGATAAACAACCTATATGACGAGACATACCCTTGGAATACCCCCATGTTCACTAGAAATGCATTTGATACGATTATTATTATTATTATTATTATTATTATTATTATTATTATTATTATTATTATTATTATTATTATTATTATTATTATAAATTGCTAATCAACAAACCTAGTTGGAAAAGCAGAATACGAAAAGCCTATGGGCTCCAAGGAGGAAAATGGGCTAGTGAGGAGAGAAAACAATGATATAGACAATATCTTATGAAGGGTAACATTAAAATAAATATCTGTCATGCAAACTAAAACTACTTTAACAAAACGTGAGGAATAGAAATGCGATAGAATAGTGTGCCCGAGTGTACCCTCAAGCAAGAGAACTCTAACACAAGGCAGCGGAAGACCATGGTACAGAGGCTACAGCACTACCAGAGACTAGAGAATAATGGTTTGGTTTTGGAGTTCCCTTCTCCTAGAGGAGCTGCTTACCATAGCTAAAGAGGCTCTTCTACCCTTACGTAAAGGAAAGTGGCCACTGAACAATTACAGTGCAGTAGCTTTTGAGAAGAATTGTTTGGTAATCAAAAG
>NC_090729.1:31132169-31134669 GCF_036898095.1 Palaemon carinicauda | reverse complement strand
TACATTCTAAAGTTATTATAAATTATTTCATTTATAAATAAGTGTAAATGATATATCATACCAACAATAATATGACTTATTGCACTAATTAATCAATATTTAGTTTTTCTTGACTATTTTTAGGGATTCCAATTAAATTATTAATAAGTCTGAAATTCTTCATTTTTTATCCAGCATTTGTTTAAAGTAAAAGGAATATAAAAAGAAAAAACACCAATAAACTAAATTTCATATTGATATCAGTTTTCAGATCATGCGTCATATTGCAAGCACCAAGAAATTGATCTGCATCTCAGTTTTGCAAAGTGAACAAGGCTCTTATCTGTCTGGAACTTTATGGTGTGTTAGGATATCTAAGCAAAGATGCATCTGAGTTATATCAGCAATCCCTTTTTGCACCTAGTTTCCCTTTTGGAAAAAAAAAGGTCCCTTTGATACGATCCTTATATTCGGTTAACCGTTACATTAATCTTGCTGTATTCCGTCTACAAATTTGGACACTCAGTGGTTGTGATTTATTTCACGTGAGACTTCCGGGGATTTCCTAGATTAAGTTGTGATGATTTGCTTGCAAGACATTCCATTGCCTTTGGAATTATCACTCTTTCCCTTTTTTACTTGGGTCGGAGTTTATTATACATACATACATTATATATATATATATATATATATATATATATATATATATATATATATATATATATATATATATATATATATATATATATATATATATATATATATATATATATATTTATATTTATATATATATATATATATATATATATATATATATATATATATATATATAAATATATATATATATATATATATATATATATATATATATATATATATATATATACATATATATATATATATATATATATATATATATATATATATATATATATATATATATATATGTATATATATACATATATATATATATATATATATATATATATATATATATATATATATATATATATATATATATATATATATATATATATATATATATAAGATCCCCTGCTGCATTCTTCAAATAAAATTTCTGCCTTTCTTATCATATAAATGTTGGTTGTTCTGATATCAATTTGATTGAATACATAACCATAAGAGAGATCGAAAATAGACCAGAAACTGTGACTGAATATGGAGCGGCTACTTCTATGAACTATATCAGAGACTAAAACCCTAATCATTTTCATTTGTGGCACAGTAGAAAATTTAAACTAGATTGAATATGAAGATATTATCGGTAGCATACAATGACAGAGCATAGTATATATATTACCTAAATCATCAATATAATATTAATATTTCAGATGCTTAGGAAAACAAAACAATTTCCAATTTCGGAAAAGACTAATGATCCAGCTGACGCCTGAAAATCTTTTTCTGGACTGCCGACTAAAATCAGCAAGACCACAGGTAATTACCGTCCAAAAGTTCCTCAGGATCAATGAAATAATGAAATGAGAATAATTGGTCTAAACAAAAGAAAGTACCAAATAGTTTAAGCTTAGACTAAGTAAAGCAATTCATTCTTGATGATATTGGCTTGCCTCATTGCAAAGGTTACTAAAAAAAAAAAATTCGCCCATTAGCCAAACTTAAATCAAATGTTCAAATAGTATTTAAGTTTATAGCCTTGACATAGTAAAAATAAGCAAAATGGGATTGTATTTAGTTTAAAGGTAACGATAACAGGCCATTGGTCAATGTAGGCATTTTTATAGAAAAGGAGGAATGTATCATCGTGAATTTTAAGATATATACCTAAAAAGGGTCATTCACTGCCCTTGACCGTGTTAATTAAGATGCACTTGTTTTCAAACTCAAACAATTGGCAGTGGATGGGTATTTTTTTACCATCAATAATGAATTTCTGAGTAATAGGTTGCACAGGAGTGTTGTTAATGGTCCCCATAAGGATTATGGAAAATGGTTATCTGATGTTCTTCAGGGTAGTGTTCTTGGCGCATTATTTTTATTCTAAAGACACATGAAACGTAATTTTGTTCTTGAAAACCAGATTGTTGAGCACGCAGATGATGCTACTCTCTTTACATCAATTCCATCTACAGATTTTAGATCTGGGGTTGCTGAATCCCTTGATATAAATCTAGCTAAAAGTAGTGCATGGTGCAAATTAATGCCCATGAATTTCAATCTAAGGAAAACTTTGAGTATAATTGTTAGCAGGTCAAGAACAGTGGGTCCCTCAACATCTGAATCTTAATATTGAAAATCTTTCTTTAACTCTATATGACTTTGAAAAATTTAGAGATGACAATCGACAGTAAACTTACTTATGAAAAACACATTAGGTCTGTGTTTTCTTCAATTCCATGAAAAATGGCTTGAGGAAAAATATTCTCGGTGATCAATCTATTTTGAGTATGTATTTAATTTTTTTCATTTTACCTTGCTTCGAGTATTGTTCTCCTGTTGGGTCTCCAACTGCTGATTCATATCTTAAGTTGTTGTATAG
>NC_090729.1:31117169-31127169 GCF_036898095.1 Palaemon carinicauda | reverse complement strand
ATGTGCATATATACACACACACACACACATATATATATATATATATATAATTTATATATGTACTGTATATGAGAGGGATAAAATAAGAGCCGACAGAACGCCTACGGATTATCATTCAAGTTTATGATGATGAAAATTTTTATTATGCTTAAAAGAAGCTGCATTTGAGCTCATGTAACATCAACTTCTTTTGGGCAATATGGAGGAAAATTTCAATTTACTTATTCTGGGTTTTACCCGCTGCCAACTGAAACTCGTTAAATGGAATAGTTTTTAGTAACGGAGAGAGAGAGAGAGAGAGAGAGAGAGAGAGAGAGAGAGACTGAAAAAAAGTTTATTTAGAATACTAAAAAAAAGGGATAAGAATTAGGTATATGTAGTTTCCTTTATAATTCAGATGCTTGCTAGAGTTTTAATTATACTGATTTTAGTTTTTAATTTTTTTCATACAACACTGGCATATTAAAGGACGCAATGAAGATAAAATTGAATATAAGGCAGGAATAGCTGTAAATAAACTAGGATAATGTGACGCAAAGAGAGGTGGGCTGTTTACGAATTTTTCAATAGAAATAGCTGTCTCATATTAAAATCTAAGATGGTAGAGATGGTTTCCTGGGAACTCAATATCGAATAATTAAGGCAATAAAATCTGGTAATGAAACAAATAAATCTCCCCTGTCATGTTTTATAACCCTTTCATACAATGTAACAATATATTTTATTGTTTATATCACTACACCTCAGTGTTTCCACAAGCTGTGTAAGCTGGTTTGTTCATGAATTACTTTGTTTGAATATTTGTGACCGTCTTGCCCTCAACCTGTTGTCTGTAAACTCGCTAACACTTGACAAAAAAATTTTAATCGTATTCACCTAGCCTCTCTGTTACAACCTAACGGATCTCAATAAAACTGGAAACTAGCAGAGGACTCACTCCCTACGGTCATCACCATCACTCCTGTGCCTTATTGATTGATGATGCTGCTCACCAAACTTGACTCCGTTGCTTTTCCTCAGCATAGAAGCTTTTTCCTAGTTCCAGCGTGCCAAAATCCATATTTGCATAAATTGCATGACTCGTTCAATCAGTAAAGTATACTACGTCCTCGAGGCGATGCCTGAGGACACAATCCCAGATATCTCAGATTGGCTTTTGCAGACAATAGCACACAATGTCCTCAAATCATACTTCCTGGAGCATTATTCACCATTGCCATCTGCCCATATAGGCAATCTTTTCCAGCTTTTTCAACAACGGTTGAGGGGACAAAAGGCTTCGCTCGCCCTTAGGAAAAAGACCAGTATCACTCGACTACAACCTACAACAATTGGCCAAAAAAAAACGTGTAAGTCAGCCATCAATTGTGGCAGTGGCCTCCCCTATTACGTAACGTTTCTTTTTACATGATGCAGGTACGCACGTGCGATTTTCGGTAGACACTAGTGATTCCCATAATCTTCTACCAAGACCACTCTTCAGGACACAACATAGAATGTCTAAGTCTACCAACGTCCACCTGGTACTTGCCAATTGATTTGCGATACCCACTGATGGTTATGAAACCCTGTTATTATCATTTAGAAGTGCCGAAAATAATTGAAAGTTTTTTGTTGCCGACGTCATGTTGTTAATCACCGACGATTAGTCAACATGGATTCGTAATCGATGACACCTCTACTACATGCCCTCTCAAGCTTTACTCTCCACATCAGTGTATCCACAGATGCCCACCCCCTCCTACTCCAGAACTTTTCCGTCCCGAACTTCATCAAACACCCATGGTTCCCTCCAAATACGGTATTTATAGCCATATAAAAATGATGTGGCCCCAGTGTTTGCCAAATTCAGACATTTGACACTAGAGACTTTGGCTACTGCTAAACAAACATCTGGTGAATTGGAAGATATGGGCCTTTGCCAAAAGATCTGAAGCTCATGGTCTTCACTATTACAAACTGTCCTGAAGAAACCAACTCTCTGTGTCCGTGTGGGGATTACAGGCAAAGGTTTTTTTCCACGCTCAATATCCTGAAGGGTTATTATCTGGTGTAAATGAACCCAGAGGACATCCCGTAGACCAGCATCACCAACCCCCTCTGTATATAAACCTTCAATTACTCCTGTTTTGGCCTGCTGAATGCTAGGGCTACTTTTCAACATTTTATGGATGGCCTCTTAGGGGACCTTCCTTTCCGTGTTTGTTACGTGGACAACATACTCGTTTTTTTTTCCTCCTTCAAAGAGTAACACCTCCGTCACCTACGCTTTGTGTCAACAACAGAGCGGTCTTGTGGTCCGGTACAACAAGTATTCCTTGGCTCCTATGAAGTATCATTCTTAGGGCACTGCATCACTCTTGAAGGAGTCAATCCCCTCCATGAGAAGGTAGCAGACGTTCAGAACTTCTCAATGCACTTGACCGTCACAGTACAGCAAGAATTGTTGAGCTAAATCAACTATTATCACCGTTTCCTGCAAGCCATCGCTACCACTTCTTCCCCCCATCCTACCCACCCTCCCCCTCAAGGGCAAGACAAAAGACCTGAATTGGTGTCCCCTTCAAGAAATGGCCTCTGCAATGCAAAGAATGTCCTATCAACCGTTGCTGCTCTCCCTTTTCTCATGCAACATGCACCTCTCCCTCTCTCCACTTAATACCCGCAACATTGCTATTGGTGCAGTATTTGAGTATGTGGTCAACGGCTCTCCCTGCCCATTGGCCTTCTACACTAGAAAACCATCCATGGCGTGATCTGTCTACTCTACCTTCAACCACAAATTGCTGGTGGTGCACTTGGGTGTCCGTCACTTTCTCATTCCTTAGAAGATATGCCCTTCATCATTTGCATGGACTACATGCCGTTGGTGTATGGCTTCAATCAAAACTCCGACACCCCTTATGCTCATCAACACTGACATATATCTGCATTGGCTGAATACAATTGTATCCTTCAACACATCCCTGGAAAAAGGAATCACCTTGCCGGTACTCGATCAAGAAACACGTTCACCACTATTAACTTGGGATTAGATTACAATGCCTGGGAAAAAGCCCAAGGAAAAAATCAAAGTACTTGGCATGTATGAAAAAAGACATCCAAATCAAAAACTCCAACGACACCCTCCTCTGTGATGTCCATATTGATAGACCTTGACCACAAAAACCTGCTCCTGTGCGCCAATGGGTGTTTGATTTCATTCAGGGTCTTTCACATTTCTTGCTCTGATCTATTGCATAGGTATTGAAGATGAAGTTCTTTTGTTATGGCATTACTACAGATGTTAAGGATTGGCTCCGTGCCTATACTTTATGGCAAACTGAAAAAGAATATTGGCACACTGATTCAGGAGTGGGCAGCTTTCGTCAACCTCAGCATTGTTTTGACCACATTCATATCCACGAGGAATGTCCCCCTACCCATATTTCAACGACATTGTTACCTGTGTACCGTCATGAAACATTCCACTTGTTGGCCTGAAGTCATTTCCATGGAAACTGCAATGTATAGCACTTGTAAATCTACCTTACTCTTAAGATGGCTGGCGAGATTTGGTCTCATGGAGCATATTACTTCTGACTAGGGGACCACTTTCACCTCTCAATTGTGGACATCATTCGCGCATCTCCCGGGAATCACCCTATATCAGACAACCCCCCAAAACCCTGCTAACAACAGAATGGTCGAACCGTCAAAGCATGTTTGATGATCTCATGCAAGGACTCCAACTGGTTTTATCCAGCTTCCCTAGGTCTCCCCGGAATAATGAACATTCCTAAACACGCTGGGGATGTCGCGGCAACTGGAATTCTGTATGGCGACCTGTTGGTCATTTTTGCCCATTTTCTTCAAAATGCCACATCCTCCGATAATCTCCAGTGCATACACCATATTGTGGAAAAACTTACTCCACGCTACAAGACTTACAAGCCCCGAGCTAAGCAACGCATACCGACAGATTTGCACTCTGCAATGCATGTTTTCCTGCGCAATGACACTAGCAAGCCACCCTTAATACGCCCTTGCACGGGCAATTTACTTGTTATCCGTTTTAATCCAAAGTCTTTCTTAATCAACATTCATGGCAAAGGAGACTGGGTCTCCATTGATCACCTAAAACCTGCCTATCTACTGCAAGATGACCAACCCATAATACGCCTCTTGAGAGCAGAAAACCCTAATTTCACATATATTTCTTTTCTAGTGGAAAGCCATGTACCACACACGCTCGAACACTGCAATAGTATTTTCTGTTTCATTGTATATCTCGTTCTACACCTCATAGTTAACAAAACATGTTTAAGCCTGTTAGTTCATGAATTTTTGTGACCTTCTCCTCAACATGTTGTACATAAACTCGTTATCCCTTAAAAATAATTCAGTTGCATTCACCTCGCCTGTAAATTACAAGCTATCTGCTTTCCCCCCACAAAATGATAATTTTCTGGAAAAAGCTAAAAGAAATTAAATTTGTTTATTCAGGAAATTTTTATATTCATTTGTTCACACAATTTTGAACCTTTCTAGGCAACATTCCTTTGTGTAAGATTTTACAAATTCTCAGAGAGAGAGAGAGAGAGAGAGAGAGAGAGAGAGAGAGAGAGAAACGTAATATTTCATTCATACTGGCTGGGAGCATTTTAGAATATGACCTCTTTTATCCATTTGAAATAATGAGATGTTGACCAATTTTCATAACATCATAAAAAGTCGGGGTTAGAGTCTGGATAGCTTTTTTTTTTTGTCAGAATTCAGAATTAAGATTATTAAATACCGTATCGAACGATTTTACTTAACTATACGAAGAGTAATTTACTATAATATGTATAGTATAGTACTGTTACATTATATTTTGAGTAATTCAATGTTATTGAAAGTAAGCTCTGCAATGTGGGAAATGTAGCAGAGGACGTTCCAAACAATTCTTTGTTATAAGAATGACACCACATTTGAGTCTTAAAATATATATTTCGATTAAACTTGTGGAACCAATGAATGGCTGTTGGATGTTGTAGAGAATAGAAGGCAGATCGTTTAAGTAAGCCATATACATGAATGATGTAATCACAACTCTACTCAGATTCTCTTCGACTTTTTCAATTCCTGAGAGTTTGTAGATTTCTACGGTAATTTCGAATGGAAGTATAAATTTCATGTATTTGTTCAATATGTCTTAATACTTTTCTCATCTGACTTTGACAGCTTTTATAACAAACGGGGACATAATAAAGATCAAAAGAGGAAAACATTTTCAAACTGAAGGTGAGTAAAAAACGAACGTAAGAGAAAAGCAATGAAATGCAAAGAGAATTTTATTTTTCTTTACGCACAATATACAGAAATAATGGAATCCTAGTTGACACTTAATGGTTCTTTTGAAAAATCTGTCTTGAAGTGAAAACTGAACATAAACAAGTTTGACACGTAGATATGAATAAAAAATATAAAAGGATAATTCCCTGACAAATCGCCACTACACAACCTCCCACATAAATCCTTGAACAAACTTATAAACTTTAAACTTTGCACCTGATTATATAGAATGAAAAAAAAAAAAAAAGATATCCTATTAGTCATGTTATCCAACATGAAATTTCTATTCACCTACCTTATTCGAGGCATCTGGGAAGACAAGGTAAAAAAATGGCATGAATTTTAAATTTAGAAGCAAGATGATGTGACCAATAAAACGATCGATAACAACCGAGAGATGTGAATAAATTCTCGCCTAATATTTACTTTAACCTAATAAGTATATTGTATATCAATTTGGTTTATCGAATCATTTTATCTTAGCGTATTCGCTGAGGAATCATACAATTTCTCGTAGGCAGACCTGTAAAGATAATGCATTTTTGTATCGATAATGCTGAAATTTCTGTCAAAAGACTCAAAGTAAAAAAGTATAAAAAAAAACACTAAACATAATTGATTATATTGATATAATAATCTTATCAGGTAATAACACTATCAGAAAAAAAATAACATTTTCAAGTATGAAAACTGTTGCATCATTGAATAAAAAGGGAGGAACATTGAGGGGAAGTTACTGAGAATATCCTTTAATTGCTGAAAAGCGGAATTATAAGAATTTCTGGTAATTGAAGCCACAAGAAAGGCCTCTTGATTTTAGTAGTATAAAAAACACAGTTGCAGGTGTATAAAAGTGCTGAAATTTTCTCATTAGCATTCACCACTGGAGCTCGAATATTTGATTTTTTTTCTTTCGTTCTAATAATGTCAAAAATGGAACTTACACTAAGTAACTTCATCTACTCAAAAGAGCAATATAACTACTATTTCAAAATGGCCTCTGTAATATTAGAAAATGCTATTTACATGGAATTTTTATAGCTCTAGTAAACACCATTATTCTGATAAAGGTTTAAGCATTCCAAATATCTTTAATATCTTAAACCAATGATGGCGATTTTGCATACGAATCGCTTTAAAGTTTTTTATGCCGAGGAATAGCTTTAGTAGTTAAAAATCACTATTGCAACGAGATATACTATCAACTGAATGATTTTTTTTTATTATGAAATACACATTAGTGATTTCGGTCACAATGGATCGTAGTCCCTTTGGTTGGTATTAAAAAAATTAGCTGTTGGTATAAAGGTCCTGAAGAATTAGCCTTTTATAAAAGATATAGGCTATGAAAGTGATTTCAATTTCCATATAAATCGATCAAAATTAACATTCCTAAGGGACAGTAGATTGAAAATAAATCTTTTCAGAATATAATATACTTATGAATCAATTATGCCTGCCAATCGAATGTCTGTTATGAGTAGTTTTGTTTATGGAATTTTAATGGATTATTTGTATTTAATGTATATTATCTTTTCTTCTTTCAGCGCCTTCCTTTCTGGGTAACTCGCATGATTACGAAACCTAGTTTACTTTAAAAAGAAATATGGTATCTCCTTGGCAAATCCTTGGGATTTTAAATAGTAATTAGGACATATTCAATAATTCTGAACGCCGTTGCATTTACAATTATGAAAGAAATAGGCTTCCAACTTTAGAATTTTTGTTTTATTTACAATCACTTGAAACAATACAAGGTGTTAACACAACTATCATACATTCTATTAGTAATCAACAAATATTTTTAAGTTTTGAATTCAATCTCCTCTCGGAATAAACTATAGCAGAAGTAAAAAGTCGACTTTTCCAGGCGGTATTACGAAAGTGTGACCAAAGGTACGGTACTCTATAGGGTCCGGTACAATTGATATTCAGCTTAAAAGTACGGTACGGTACCACTGATGTTTAGTTTAATGGTACGGTACAGTAATCTTCCCAAAATCCGGTCCAGTAGGATTCAGGTACGGAAAAGGGGGCAAAATTAGTCTTAGCTATGTCACTATGCAATTAATCTTCCATATTAAGCTGTTTCACTGACTGCACAAGTAGATCGCTAAGGTAATTAGTATTACAATATGTAACAAATCATTCATGTGTCTATCTATATGTCTAGATTTACTTAATTGTAATGTTTCTGTGTAGTTCTTGAGCTATCACGCTACAAACATTTACAGCATTAACCATGTAATCTAATAATGTGCATTCGGCTTCTTCCATTAGCTTGATGTTTGACATCCTTTCTACCCAGTATTGATCCTGTTGGGCTAGGCGGTCCTCTTTATTTGATATAGGCATTATAGCCAAGAGAGGAGTGGAAAAATTTCAGATGTAACCAGTTTCTGGAACTTTTTGGTCAGGTTATCTTTATCATTTTTATACTGAAAAATCAGAAATAGTTGAAAATGAATACTGATTCATAGTCAAAGTTGTTAGCCGGTGACTATTGCATTTACAAAACATAAGAATCCTAATTAATTTTGTTTAAAAAAATTTTGAATTGTATGTTCTCTTTTCTTTTCTATTATTTGTAGTCCTATTTATGGATATAAGGAATTCAACTTCTTTTTAATTTTTATAAAAACTGGAAGTAGAGTAAATTATATAAAGTGTTAATTCGCTAAATATAGCATAATGTTTGTAAATTGAACATGCACCTTACTTTACTTGCAATATGAGTTAAGCGTAAACACACACACACACACACACACACATATATATATATATATATATACACATACACACACACACACACACATATATATATATATATATATACATATACACATATACACATATATATACACATCTATATACACACACACACACATATATACATATATATATATATATATATATGTGTGTGTGTGTGTGTGTGTGTGTGTATATAAACACGTGTGTGTGTATATGTGTATGTGAGTGTGTCTGTATGTCAAATGATACGTGGGATACTATAAAAAGGAGAAAAAGAAAGAAATTGATTGTTTAAGGTTTTCGAGAATGTAATAGCAATTAAAAGGTAAAACTTCATAAGTATTGATAGTAAAATCAAAAGATAATCCAGGAATCACTGGAGAGAGTATTTAGACAAGAAAGCTGATGTGGCTGACCAAGCTATGACTTCAGGTAGCGGCTATGGTGTAATAATTGCTCATAAAATTAATAATGGAATCTCTAAGGAGCAAAGAAGAAGAAGCATATACCCATCCAAATGAGGGAATGATCTATTATGACAACGAAATGAAGAAAGGCATTGTTGGATGGTAGACTTTGTTGTGATCATGAATGGGAGATATTAGAGGAGTAATTTGATTGATATACCTGAAGCTGATGGAGACTTGATGTACCCATAAATGAATTAATTGTGTTTGAAGTCGAAGCTATCATTAAAAACACCAGAAGATGGAAACCCCTTCATTACGGAAGAGTAAATACTGAGAGAATAATGGAGGAAAATGAAATGACCCCCCCCCCCCTTTTTTTTTTTTTTTTTTTTTTTTTTTTGTCATGAAGATGCAAAACGTGATGAATAGTAATTGAAAGTGTTGGCGAGTAGGGCTAAAAAGGGAGACCTGAGTGATTGCAATAGTTACAGGCGTATCACAATTACATCAGTTGCCATTAAAATTTATAGTATGCTTATTCTAGAGAGCCTCCGGAGAAAGAGTGATGAAAAGCTGAGGTATGAACAATCTGGATTTAGAAAAGGTAATAGTTGTAGTGACAAATTTTATTTTTGCGACATATACAACAATGCATAGAGTATAGAAATCCACTTTTGAAGGCATTTGTAGACTATGAAAAAGCCTTAGATAATGTTCACCAACCATTGTTAATGTTAATGGAGTCCTATGAAATTAATTTTCAGTGAACAGTAAAGTACTCCAAGGTAACAGGTTGTTTTCTATGTTGTTTATCCTCCCCGTTGATTTTGTAAAGCGAGGAAAAGATAAAAATGGTGGAGAAGGATAAGAACGGTTTGATAATAGGAAATTTGCTGACCAAGAGTATAGTGATGACGTTCTCATTATCAGTAGACCACCACTGGATTTGCAATGCTTGTTTTCCACGAGGCATGGAATATCACACAACGTTAGGCTAAAGGTAAAAAATAAAAAATGGAAATGATGAGAGAGAAATACGTAATGGGAGATGTAATATCATTGAGTGTTTAGCAGTTGTCAAATAGTCTGGGGCCAGAAATCTTAATTTTGTAAACACTTGGGACTATATCATTTTAATAAGTGCTAAATACCAAGCTTGTCGGGATCCATAAGTGTTTGGCATAATTCTGGGAGTTAGACGTCTGGATAAAATGTGAGGAGGATGGCGTAGGCATCCATGTGCATACAGATTTGAAGAGCGATGTAAGACAGAGCAGGTGATAAAGATTTGGAAGCGTAAGAGCTGGTGTTGACTAAATGTTGATATGCAGCATCAACCAGGAGGTGGGAATGAGTGAGAAAATTTGCCCTAATGAGAGGCAGTGTAACGTCTGTGATGATAAAACTCCAATGGTACTAGGCGCCCCAAACGACAGAATTAGCATCTTATAGCAATGACTGACATAGCAGATCTTTTGGCTGCCCGCAAGCAAGCATCAGCAGGTTTAGAATGACAGGGGTCA
>NC_090729.1:31083248-31108248 GCF_036898095.1 Palaemon carinicauda | reverse complement strand
AAAGACCAGTATCACTCGACTACAACCTACAACAATTGGCCAAAAAAAAACGTGTAAGTCAGCCATCAATTGTGGCAGTGGCCTCCCCTATTACGTAACGTTTCTTTTTACATGATGCAGGTACGCACGTGCGATTTTCGGTAGACACTAGTGATTCCCATAATCTTCTACCAAGACCACTCTTCAGGACACAACATAGAATGTCTAAGTCTACCAACGTCCACCTGGTACTTGCCAATTGATTTGCGATACCCACTGATGGTTATGAAACCCTGTTATTATCATTTAGAAGTGCCGAAAATAATTGAAAGTTTTTTGTTGCCGACGTCATGTTGTTAATCACCGACGATTAGTCAACATGGATTCGTAATCGATGACACCTCTACTACATGCCCTCTCAAGCTTTACTCTCCACATCAGTGTATCCACAGATGCCCACCCCCTCCTACTCACTACAGACCCAGAACTTTTCCGTCCCGAACTTCATCAAACACCCATGGTTCCCTCCAAATACGGTATTTATAGCCATATAAAAATGATGTGGCCCCAGTGTTTGCCAAATTCAGACATTTGACACTAGAGACTTTGGCTACTGCTAAACAAACATCTGGTGAATTGGAAGATATGGGCCTTTGCCAAAAGATCTGAAGCTCATGGTCTTCACTATTACAAACTGTCCTGAAGAAACCAACTCTCTGTGTCCGTGTGGGGATTACAGGCAAAGGTTTTTTCCACGCTCAATATCCTGAAGGGTTATTATCTGGTGTAAATGAACCCAGAGGACATCCCGTAGACCAGCATCACCAACCCCCTCTGTATATAAACCTTCAATTACTCCTGTTTTGGCCTGCTGAATGCTAGGGCTACTTTTCAACATTTTATGGATGGCCTCTTAGGGGACCTTCCTTTCCGTGTTTGTTACGTGGACAACATACTCGTTTTTTTTCCTCCTTCAAAGAGTAACACCTCCGTCACCTACGCTTTGTGTCAACAACAGAGCGGTCTTGTGGTCCGGTACAACAAGTATTCCTTGGCTCCTATGAAGTATCATTCTTAGGGCACTGCATCACTCTTGAAGGAGTCAATCCCCTCCATGAGAAGGTAGCAGACGTTCAGAACTTCTCAATGCACTTGACCGTCACAGTACAGCAAGAATTGTTGAGCTAAATCAACTATTATCACCGTTTCCTGCAAGCCATCGCTACCACTTCTTCCCCCATCTACACCTCCCTCAAGGGCAAGACAAAAGACCTGAATTGGTGTCCCCTTCAAGAAATGGCCTCTGCAATGCAAAGAATGTCCTATCAACCGTTGCTGCTCTCCCTTTTCTCATGCAACATGCACCTCTCCCTCTCTCCACTAATACCCGCAACATTGCTATTGGTGCAGTATTTGAGTATGTGGTCAACGGCTCTCCCTGCCCATTGGCCTTCTACACTAGAAAACCATCCATGGCGTGATCTGTCTACTCTACCTTCAACCACAAATTGCTGGTGGTGCACTTGGGTGTCCGTCACTTTCTCATTCCTTAGAAGATATGCCCTTCATCATTTGCATGGACTACATGCCGTTGGTGTATGGCTTCAATCAAAACTCCGACACCCCTTATGCTCATCAACACTGACATATATCTGCATTGGCTGAATACAATTGTATCCTTCAACACATCCCTGGAAAAAGGAATCACCTTGCCGGTACTCGATCAAGAAACACGTTCACCACTATTAACTTGGGATTAGATTACAATGCCTGGGAAAAAGCCCAAGGAAAAAATCAAAGTACTTGGCATGTATGAAAAAGACATCCAAATCAAAAACTCCAACGACACCCTCCTCTGTGATGTCCATATTGATAGACCTTGACCACAAAAACCTGCTCCTGTGCGCCAATGGGTGTTTGATTTCATTCAGGGTCTTTCACATTTCTTGCTCTGATCTATTGCATAGGTATTGAAGATGAAGTTCTTTTGTTATGGCATTACTACAGATGTTAAGGATTGGCTCCGTGCCTATACTTTATGGCAAACTGAAAAAGAATATTGGCACACTGATTCAGGAGTGGGCAGCTTTCGTCAACCTCAGCATTGTTTTGACCACATTCATATCCACGAGGAATGTCCCCTACCCATATTTCAACGACATTGTTACCTGTGTACCGTCATGAAACATTCCACTTGTTGGCCTGAAGTCATTTCCATGGAAACTGCAATGTATAGCACTTGTAAATCTACCTTACTCTTAAGATGGCTGGCGAGATTTGGTCTCATGGAGCATATTACTTCTGACTAGGGGACCACTTTCACCTCTCAATTGTGGACATCATTCGCGCATCTCCCGGGAATCACCCTATATCAGACAACCCCCCAAAACCCTGCTAACAACAGAATGGTCGAACCGTCAAAGCATGTTTGATGATCTCATGCAAGGACTCCAACTGGTTTATCCAGCTTCCCTAGGTCTCCCCGGAATAATGAACATTCCTAAACACGCTGGGGATGTCGCGGCAACTGGAATTCTGTATGGCGACCTGTTGGTCATTTTTGCCCATTTTCTTCAAAATGCCACATCCTCCGATAATCTCCAGTGCATACACCATATTGTGGAAAAACTTACTCCACGCTACAAGACTTACAAGCCCCGAGCTAAGCAACGCATACCGACAGATTTGCACTCTGCAATGCATGTTTTCCTGCGCAATGACACTAGCAAGCCACCCTTAATACGCCCTTGCACGGGCAATTTACTTGTTATCCGTTTTAATCCAAAGTCTTTCTTAATCAACATTCATGGCAAAGGAGACTGGGTCTCCATTGATCACCTAAAACCTGCCTATCTACTGCAAGATGACCAACCCATAATACGCCTCTTGAGAGCAGAAAACCCTAATTTCACATATATTTCTTTTCTAGTGGAAAGCCATGTACCACACACGCTCGAACACTGCAATAGTATTTTCTGTTTCATTGTATATCTCGTTCTACACCTCATAGTTAACAAAACATGTTTAAGCCTGTTAGTTCATGAATTTTTGTGACCTTCTCCTCAACATGTTGTACATAAACTCGTTATCCCTTAAAAATAATTCAGTTGCATTCACCTCGCCTGTAAATTACAAGCTATCTGCTTTCCCCCCACAAAATGATAATTTTCTGGAAAAAGCTAAAAGAAATTAAATTTGTTTATTCAGGAAATTTTTATATTCATTTGTTCACACAATTTTGAACCTTTCTAGGCAACATTCCTTTGTGTAAGATTTTACAAATTCTCAGAGAGAGAGAGAGAGAGAGAGAGAGAGAGAGAGAGAGAGAGAGAGAGAGAGAGAGAGAGAGAGAGAGAAACGTAATATTTCATTCATACTGGCTGGGAGCATTTTAGAATATGACCTCTTTTATCCATTTGAAATAATGAGATGTTGACCAATTTTCATAACATCATAAAAAGTCGGGGTTAGAGTCTGGATAGCTTTTTTTTTTTTGTCAGAATTCAGAATTAAGATTATTAAATACCGTATCGAACGATTTTACTTAACTATACGAAGAGTAATTTACTATAATATGTATAGTATAGTACTGTTACATTATATTTTGAGTAATTCAATGTTATTGAAAGTAAGCTCTGCAATGTGGGAAATGTAGCAGAGGACGTTCCAAACAATTCTTTGTTATAAGAATGACACCACATTTGAGTCTTAAAATATATATTTCGATTAAACTTGTGGAACCAATGAATGGCTGTTGGATGTTGTAGAGAATAGAAGGCAGATCGTTTAAGTAAGCCATATACATGAATGATGTAATCACAACTCTACTCAGATTCTCTTCGACTTTTTCAATTCCTGAGAGTTTGTAGATTCTACGGTAATTTCGAATGGAAGTATAAATTTCATGTATTTGTTCAATATGTCTTAATACTTTTCTCATCTGACTTTGACAGCTTTTATAACAAACGGGGACATAATAAAGATCAAAAGAGGAAAACATTTTCAAACTGAAGGTGAGTAAAAAACGAACGTAAGAGAAAAGCAATGAAATGCAAAGAGAATTTTATTTTTCTTTACGCACAATATACAGAAATAATGGAATCCTAGTTGACACTTAATGGTTCTTTTGAAAAATCTGTCTTGAAGTGAAAACTGAACATAAACAAGTTTGACACGTAGATATGAATAAAAAATATAAAAGGATAATTCCCTGACAAATCGCCACTACACAACCTCCCACATAAATCCTTGAACAAACTTATAAACTTTAAACTTTGCACCTGATTATATAGAATGAAAAAAAAAAAAAAGATATCCTATTAGTCATGTTATCCAACATGAAATTTCTATTCACCTACCTTATTCGAGGCATCTGGGAAGACAAGGTAAAAAATGGCATGAATTTTAAATTTAGAAGCAAGATGATGTGACCAATAAAACGATCGATAACAACCGAGAGATGTGAATAAATTCTCGCCTAATATTTACTTTAACCTAATAAGTATATTGTATATCAATTTGGTTTATCGAATCATTTTATCTTAGCGTATTCGCTGAGGAATCATACAATTTCTCGTAGGCAGACCTGTAAAGATAATGCATTTTTGTATCGATAATGCTGAAATTTCTGTCAAAAGACTCAAAGTAAAAAAGTATAAAAAAAAACACTAAACATAATTGATTATATTGATATAATAATCTTATCAGGTAATAACACTATCAGAAAAAAAATAACATTTTCAAGTATGAAAACTGTTGCATCATTGAATAAAAAGGGAGGAACATTGAGGGGAAGTTACTGAGAATATCCTTTAATTGCTGAAAAGCGGAATTATAAGAATTTCTGGTAATTGAAGCCACAAGAAAGGCCTCTTGATTTTAGTAGTATAAAAAACACAGTTGCAGGTGTATAAAAGTGCTGAAATTTTCTCATTAGCATTCACCACTGGAGCTCGAATATTTGATTTTTTTTCTTTCGTTCTAATAATGTCAAAAATGGAACTTACACTAAGTAACTTCATCTACTCAAAAGAGCAATATAACTACTATTTCAAAATGGCCTCTGTAATATTAGAAAATGCTATTTACATGGAATTTTTATAGCTCTAGTAAACACCATTATTCTGATAAAGGTTTAAGCATTCCAAATATCTTTAATATCTTAAACCAATGATGGCGATTTTGCATACGAATCGCTTTAAAGTTTTTTATGCCGAGGAATAGCTTTAGTAGTTAAAAATCACTATTGCAACGAGATATACTATCAACTGAATGATTTTTTTTTATTATGAAATACACATTAGTGATTTCGGTCACAATGGATCGTAGTCCCTTTGGTTGGTATTAAAAAAATTAGCTGTTGGTATAAAGGTCCTGAAGAATTAGCCTTTTATAAAAGATATAGGCTATGAAAGTGATTTCAATTTCCATATAAATCGATCAAAATTAACATTCCTAAGGGACAGTAGATTGAAAATAAATCTTTTCAGAATATAATATACTTATGAATCAATTATGCCTGCCAATCGAATGTCTGTTATGAGTAGTTTTGTTTATGGAATTTTAATGGATTATTTGTATTTAATGTATATTATCTTTTCTTCTTTCAGCGCCTTCCTTTCTGGGTAACTCGCATGATTACGAAACCTAGTTTACTTTAAAAAGAAATATGGTATCTCCTTGGCAAATCCTTGGGATTTTAAATAGTAATTAGGACATATTCAATAATTCTGAACGCCGTTGCATTTACAATTATGAAAGAAATAGGCTTCCAACTTTAGAATTTTTGTTTTATTTACAATCACTTGAAACAATACAAGGTGTTAACACAACTATCATACATTCTATTAGTAATCAACAAATATTTTTAAGTTTTGAATTCAATCTCCTCTCGGAATAAACTATAGCAGAAGTAAAAAGTCGACTTTTCCAGGCGGTATTACGAAAGTGTGACCAAAGGTACGGTACTCTATAGGGTCCGGTACAATTGATATTCAGCTTAAAAGTACGGTACGGTACCACTGATGTTTAGTTTAATGGTACGGTACAGTAATCTTCCCAAAATCCGGTCCAGTAGGATTCAGGTACGGAAAAGGGGCAAAATTAGTCTTAGCTATGTCACTATGCAATTAATCTTCCATATTAAGCTGTTTCACTGACTGCACAAGTAGATCGCTAAGGTAATTAGTATTACAATATGTAACAAATCATTCATGTGTCTATCTATATGTCTAGATTTACTTAATTGTAATGTTTCTGTGTAGTTCTTGAGCTATCACGCTACAAACATTTACAGCATTAACCATGTAATCTAATAATGTGCATTCGGCTTCTTCCATTAGCTTGATGTTTGACATCCTTTCTACCCAGTATTGATCCTGTTGGGCTAGGCGGTCCTCTTTATTTGATATAGGCATTATAGCCAAGAGAGGAGTGGAAAAATTTCAGATGTAACCAGTTTCTGGAACTTTTTGGTCAGGTTATCTTTATCATTTTTATACTGAAAAATCAGAAATAGTTGAAAATGAATACTGATTCATAGTCAAAGTTGTTAGCCGGTGACTATTGCATTTACAAAACATAAGAATCCTAATTAATTTTGTTTAAAAAAATTTTGAATTGTATGTTCTCTTTTCTTTTCTATTATTTGTAGTCCTATTTATGGATATAAGGAATTCAACTTCTTTTTAATTTTTATAAAAACTGGAAGTAGAGTAAATTATATAAAGTGTTAATTCGCTAAATATAGCATAATGTTTGTAAATTGAACATGCACCTTACTTTACTTGCAATATGAGTTAAGCGTAACACACACACACACACACACACACACACACACACACACACACACACACACACACACACATATATATATATATATATATATATATATATATATATATATATATATATATATATATATATATATATATATACACATACACACACACACACACACACACACACATATATATATATATATATATATATATATATATATATATATATATATATATATATATATATATATATATATATATATATATACATATACACATATACACATATATATACACATCTATATACACACACACACACACATATATACATATATATATATATATATATATATATATATATATATATATATATATATATATATATATATATATATATATGTGTGTGTGTGTGTGTGTGTGTGTGTGTGTATATAAACACGTGTGTGTGTATATGTGTATGTGAGTGTGTCTGTATGTCAAATGATACGTGGGATACTATAAAAAGGAGAAAAAGAAAGAAATTGATTGTTTAAGGTTTTCGAGAATGTAATAGCAATTAAAAGGTAAAACTTCATAAGTATTGATAGTAAAATCAAAAGATAATCCAGGAATCACTGGAGAGAGTATTTAGACAAGAAAGCTGATGTGGCTGACCAAGCTATGACTTCAGGTAGCGGCTATGGTGTAATAATTGCTCATAAAATTAATAATGGAATCTCTAAGGAGCAAAGAAGAAGAAGCATATACCCATCCAAATGAGGGAATGATCTATTATGACAACGAAATGAAGAAAGGCATTGTTGGATGGTAGACTTTGTTGTGATCATGAATGGGAGATATTAGAGGAGTAATTTGATTGATATACCTGAAGCTGATGGAGACTTGATGTACCCATAAATGAATTAATTGTGTTTGAAGTCGAAGCTATCATTAAAAACACCAGAAGATGGAAACCCCTTCATTACGGAAGAGTAAATACTGAGAGAATAATGGAGGAAAATGAAATGACCCCCCCCCCCCTTTTTTTTTTTTTTTTTTTTTTTTTTTGTCATGAAGATGCAAAACGTGATGAATAGTAATTGAAAGTGTTGGCGAGTAGGGCTAAAAAGGGAGACCTGAGTGATTGCAATAGTTACAGGCGTATCACAATTACATCAGTTGCCATTAAAATTTATAGTATGCTTATTCTAGAGAGCCTCCGGAGAAAGAGTGATGAAAAGCTGAGGTATGAACAATCTGGATTTAGAAAAGGTAATAGTTGTAGTGACAAATTTTATTTTTGCGACATATACAACAATGCATAGAGTATAGAAATCCACTTTTGAAGGCATTTGTAGACTATGAAAAAGCCTTAGATAATGTTCACCAACCATTGTTAATGTTAATGGAGTCCTATGAAATTAATTTTCAGTGAACAGTAAAGTACTCCAAGGTAACAGGTTGTTTTCTATGTTGTTTATCCTCCCCGTTGATTTTGTAAAGCGAGGAAAAGATAAAAATGGTGGAGAAGGATAAGAACGGTTTGATAATAGGAAATTTGCTGACCAAGAGTATAGTGATGACGTTCTCATTATCAGTAGACCACCACTGGATTTGCAATGCTTGTTTTCCACGAGGCATGGAATATCACACAACGTTAGGCTAAAGGTAAAAAATAAAAAATGGAAATGATGAGAGAGAAATACGTAATGGGAGATGTAATATCATTGAGTGTTTAGCAGTTGTCAAATAGTCTGGGGCCAGAAATCTTAATTTTGTAAACACTTGGGACTATATCATTTTAATAAGTGCTAAATACCAAGCTTGTCGGGATCCATAAGTGTTTGGCATAATTCTGGGAGTTAGACGTCTGGATAAAATGTGAGGAGGATGGCGTAGGCATCCATGTGCATACAGATTTGAAGAGCGATGTAAGACAGAGCAGGTGATAAAGATTTGGAAGCGTAAGAGCTGGTGTTGACTAAATGTTGATATGCAGCATCAACCAGGAGGTGGGAATGAGTGAGAAAATTTGCCCTAATGAGAGGCAGTGTAACGTCTGTGATGATAAAACTCCAATGGTACTAGGCGCCCCAAACGACAGAATTAGCATCTTATAGCAATGACTGACATAGCAGATCTTTTGGCTGCCCGCAAGCAAGCATCAGCAGGTTTAGAATGACAGGGGTCATGCCCTTAAGATGGGACGTGGTAGAAGGGATTAACAGGCCCCAGTACCTACCAGAAAGTATGCATTAGATCCTGAATAATTCAGAAAGAAGTTATCAGTTAATGAGAAGGCCACTGCCACAGGAAATGGCCTCCTTATACGCTTTTTTTACCATTGACAACTGGTAGCATATTCTTTAGCAGGATCCCTCAATCGACAGTGACAGTAGCAGAACTGAGACAGTGTGGCATCATATAATGGCTGTTGAGAGCATTCACTCGGGTGCAGACGCATAGATGGGTGGTAGGAAACTCCATTACTACCTAGGCATGTCACGAGGTTTATCACAAGTCATATCTATATCCTATATACAACCCAACAAAGGTTCTGGTGGGCACGAAGTAGTTCACTTCACGAGGAGACTAATCTACAAACAGGCTGAGGGCGAGATATCTGGTCTTTCTGTGAGGGCTATCGACACCTTTTGATCCGTCAATGATTGAGAGAGTTGAAAAATCTTGGTTACATGGGAACCTGGCAATAGTGAGTAGTGCTCCAGAACCTATGATCTGAGGGCAAAGCCAATTAGAGATTTCTGGTAAGGCATTGTCAGAGATCCCGTTGTAGTCGTGTTTGCTACTTGAATGGGTAAACCCATGATTTGGAACTGCTCCTCGGCCCATTGAAGCTACGCAATTACATTTGTATTGTCGAAGGGTGATAGTTTCACTGTGGCAGCATGTTTAGACTGCTCAGGGCTGGTGATGGTTATTGCTGGAAAATGCAGCAAACATTGCGGTGTATTTGGTTGGGGGCTGGGTGTTCCAAGCACTCATTATCTGCAATGTGATGGAAGTGAATGAGGAATGTAATCAATGATGAGCTCCCGAAAAACTAACTTCATTTAGTGAACAACACAAATATTTACAAGCCCGCACTGTGTCACCTATTAGTGATAATTACATGTGTAGATTCAGCATTTTCTGTCAATAATACTGGCAAAAAAATTGATAATATAATGATACTATTCAAAAAAGAGCTGGAATTACTGTGTGTTATGTTCAATGGTTTTTGTCGTTTGAGTTGATGGTAGTCAGAGCGCGAGAGGCAATTCTTTGTTTTGTGCGTTTGTTTCTTGTTGTACATGCATAACTAGAGATTCACAATGATTTCTTATCCTTTTTTCACTATAGTAGATTCTTTTTTATTCTTAAATTACCCAAACATACGATTGGAACACAGGCTCTTCCGTTGGCATCTAAATATCCAACATTTACCCAGCTTCAGTCGGTGTAGAATGCTTGTCCCTTTTGTCAAGAGTGGTAATTTTGAAGTTATTAACTGTGGGGAGGTGGTGGTTCATAAGGACGTCGACCTTATCCATCAAGTCTTTCATGGACAAAGAAGTTTACATCTTGAAGGTCTGCTCCCACAGGTTCTGCCAGGCATTCAAACGAAAGGGCTTGAAGTGGAGATAGTGGATGAATGATTTCAACATGTCTCGTAATAATTTATCACTAATAAAGATAATTTTTATCGTTTCGTTTATTAAAATATAAATTCTTTTCAGTACCGAATCCAATCTATCTTGGGAATAACACGTTTTAAGACAGGAGTTCTGGATGCCTATGGGTCTTGATGCAATAGTAAACAGTGGACTTATCTATCCTATTATCCGATACAGAATATTTTTTTCTTTTTTGGGTACAGCTGTAGATATACTGTAAATGTATTAGAAATAACAATGTATTTCATAGCACCCATTTTTTTAAAATAATACTCTAGAGTAATTCAACTTATCAGAGTTTCCCTTAATTATCTAAAATAAAAATTTTCGGAAGAAATATCAACAACATACTTGGGAAAACTGTCAACATAGATTTCAAAACCTAATTTTAGTTATCACGTTATAATTTCTTTATTGATAAATTCATTCAAATTACAACAGAAAATTTTACTAGACACAAAGAAGTGAAAAATAGAAAAAAAATACGAAAATAAATATTTGATCACCTATCCTGTCATTAAAAAAAAAGAAAAAAAAATACAATCGGTTTGAAAAATAGAGTAAAAAAATGTATATGATTATATTCACGTTGGAGAGAAGCATAAGCGTAACAGACTGTGGGAGGATATTATGTTATGTTGTGTGCGTGTGGGTATTTCCTTTCTCTACAAACCAGGGGAAGATAAAATTTACATCATTTAAATTGAAAGGTTCTTCTGGTTTCGAAAGTCAATACAACAAAGAAACCTAATCACAAGAGTAATAAAAAAAATATATGAGAGAAAAGATTTTAGGCAGAAAAGACCTTATATTTATGGTCTATCTGCTTTCAGTTAGCTGTCAGGTAGTTTACAAGTAACAGGCAATTACAGAATTACCTGTATACTAAGTGGTATGTCGTTTGTCAGGAGAGAATGGTAGTTAATATCTTTATAAACTCACGTAATTCCGTTTAAGACGACTGGTCTGGACTTGGGTTACTTGTAGAATTCATTTACTTGTCATCTGACATAGCTTTCCTACAATTACCAGTGTTATTCATTATTGAATTACTGGAAATCAATAGGATAAAAAAAGGAATTAACTTCAATGAATAAACCACAAAATTATCTTATTCCTAATGATCAATTACGTTATTATGCCATTCAGTACATTTCGACTATATGGATTCGCTTCCGGGAGTCTAAAAAAGTAAATAGTTTTTAATAAAGAAATTGAAAAAAAATCTATAATTTCCTTCATTTTTCAAATAATCAACTGCTTTTCTATGACACATTATTCACTCATGGAAGTCATATCTCCTTTAAGCACATCAAGTAAAAAAAAAAAAAAAACGTTATCATTTGTCAATCACATTACCAGAGATTTACTTCCTATTTCTCAAAGTATTGTTAACTATCAATCTAAACTAATGATGTATCTTATACAATAGGAATTTTGATACTTTCATTCGATTTAAAAGCCACATACTCAAATAATGTCAAAACTGTTCTCATTCAATGTAATTATTAATAATTATCTATTAAATCTTCAATATGAATTTTTCTCTAGTAAAACCTTTATGCAAACTTTATTTCTGTGAATCATGCGAAGAAAAAACTTTAGAAACATACACCCTCAAGAACCTTTGCAACGGAAATGCAGTTTCTTCTGTCCCTCCTATTACTTGCTGCATCTTGCCTGAAGAAACAAAGACTTCTTTACAAAAGATAACTGCATTTTCCTCTCTGGTTCTTCTTCTTCTTCTTCTTTCATTTCCCCAACGTTATATTTTCCGTTCTATGCAGTCATTTCACGGGTTTCTAGTCTATAATGATATTCTGGACTGTAAACGCCATTCTTTCTCCCACGCCCAGTTCTCTCCTTGAGGTATTATTTAGGTTATGATATCAGATTAGTGACGGCATGCATCTTGAAAGACTCTTCGGTCTTTTGCGCCGCATATTTCGTGTAAAAAAAATCAGGGCAAAATCAAAGAATTTACGTGATTCTTTCATGAAAATATAGATTAGATTTATAGTTACAGAAGTAGGTGAACTGAAATATGAATTCATTATACACACAATTCGTTTCCTTTGAAGTATTTTGTCAATACTTTGAGAAATGTAATATATTATTGTTCTTATAAACATTAAAGTAAATTATATTCTGCATTTAACTTCACATCTATACCAAACGTATTTTATTTTTTTGAATGTGTGTTTATCAAGTTGATTGTAATAGTAGATAAGAAAACCACATAAACCAAAGTTTCAAGAAAGGCTTACATCTTTATGAATTATGGTTCGTATACAGTTGTTGTCAATCATTGTTTTTACTTACATTTACAAAGGAGTAAAAACGATATAGTATATATATATATATATATATATATATATATATATATATATATATATATATATATATATATATATATATATATATATATATATATATATATATATATATATATATATATATAGAACATTTCTGACTTCGAATCGGTTTGGCAGTTTTTTTATATTAAGGTTTCACGATTCTGCAACACCTTATGCAATCCATCTATCCATCGCATAATGGACCTTCCTCTTCTTCTCCCTCCCAAGACCCTGAATTTTATACTCTTCATAAACCTATGACATTCATCTTATCCACACACCCACGTATTCTTGAAGCTTTCGTGAAGGTCATTTAATTCTTTAATAATTCAAAGTAGATCTTGCAACGTAGATTACGTTTCCAAACTAATCATAAATCTCTACTTTGTCCGGCGTGCGCCGTTCGATGAGAGTGAGATATGAGTTCATTGTTTGCCTGAAGTAAAGATAATCTTACAAAACATTACATTCATAGGTATTTTATTTTCTATTTGAAATATCATTTCCAATAAAAAAGATTATCGGGTTATGGTATATGATTATCTGCTCTTGGATATTTTAATTAGGTCGTGAAAAGTGGTTCAAATAGGTCTTTGAATATCTTACAATTAGAATTACTTCAGAGGAAAGCAAGATAAAATCTTTATCTTAATAGATAGGTAGAAAAAATGACATGACTAAATATAGCGAATTCTATTTGTAGACTGTGCATGATTGAAGACAGCCAGTCGATACCAATTTTTATTGTATTTTAGTAAACTCTTGTCATGTTTGTAGTAACCGTGATGTAAGATGGCATTTATTCATAAACGAACATTCATTGCTTCTGGAAAATAAATAGAGTATTTTCCTCTTGTGTGTTTTTTTTTTTTCATTCGTGAAAATATCCTTCTTTTTTCTATATTATAATGCGTAAATTTCCTGGAAGAATTGCTATATCTTCAAAGTAGATTATCAAAAAAGGTACCGATTATTTGTGGACTTTCAAACGTTGTTTAAATTGTCCTTTCCATTTTTTATCTACTTTAGCCCATACACTTGGCTTGAATATTGACAAGATTTTTCCTTAAAAAATATGACATGAAAAAAAAAGTTATTAATAGCAAAAGGTGATTTTTTTCTAACTAACAGTTTTTATGACATAATTCTTTCTGAATACTAATAGAGTTCGTTAGGAGCGTAGAAAAAACTTGACACAATTCTTTAAGGGCCTTTGCATTTCATTTTTTTCTGGACGAAACAATTTTCCTTTTGGTATTTTACCCAACTTAGTCAAAAAGGACTTTAACCCATATTTACCTTGGCATACTAAGTTTATGAATTACATATCCCTGTATTTAAAATTGAGAAACATATCATATATATTTTTTAGTCATATTATCATGATAATGCTCCATGTGAACACCAAAAAAAAAAAAATAAAAGGAAAAATACATATGTTTTTTTTTTTTTTTTTTGCATCAGAAAATTTGGTTTTATTCTTAGCCAATTCCAAATTTCTAGGATTTTTAATGTTTATATGATAAAATGTGAATAAAAACAAATGAGGTAATTTCAATACAAGTTTTCTTTTGTATATTTAATTTTCAAAACGTGAGAAATCCTTAAGAATAAACACACACACACACACACACACACACACACACACACATATATATATATATATATATATATATATATATATATATATATATATATATATATATATATATATATATATATATATATATATATATATATATATATATATATATATATATATATAAGTATATATATATATATATATATATAAGTATATATATATATATATATATATATATATATATATATATATATATATATATATATATATATATATATATATATATATATATATATATATATATATATATGTATATATATATATATACAGAGAGAGAGAGAGAGAGAGAGAGAGAGAGAGAGAGAGAGAGAGAGAGAGAGAGAGAGAGAGAGAGAGAGAGAGAGAGAGAGAGAGAGAGGGTCATTTTGCTTTGCATATTACGGATTTTAAGTTTTCTTAAGTGAATCATTAACACTGATCACCATCTAAACCCCAATCTACCCACGATGGAATCAGGAAATACAAGGCAAAGGCTGTTTATGAAAGCAACTGATAGAGCAATGGACGCCACTAAGCTGACACCCAACCTACGACAATCCATAGATCATATAAACACCAAGGTCGGGACAAAAAGCCAAAGTAACTATGACCTATATGGTTATGCTTTTCCTTGTGAGGATAATGCAAACCATTCCCTTTCCAAAACATAGACCTTAACAAAACAAGGGAAAGGAAAAACAGAAGCGGCAATAGGATATAAAAATTTATTTACATTGCAGTATAATTCAATCATAGATAACACTTTGTTGATGATATTTTTTTTTTATTCCACTAACTTAAATTTGAACAATAGAGATTAGAATTTATCTGTACAACATTAAATTCATGCCGCACAATTGACATCGTCTAATTTTTCTCTCATAGGTGCAGGAAAGCTGAGAACTAGATTGTAATGGATGAGGAAGATTACCGTAAACCGTGCAAGGTATCTCGCTGCACAGACAACCGTCAGTGCGATGGGATATATGGTCAAGATGCAGATATCAAAGACCCATGCAGTCCAAAAGATATGAATTTATGGGGTATTTTTTCAAATGCTGTTCAACTTCTTTGCCATTCAGACGTAATCAAATATGTTGATTGCAATTAAGTTCCACCTGTTTTCTATGACAAGGAAGTGAAAAAAAAATGTTCACAAGAAAGCCTTACAGAGACTGGAAGCTAAGAACAAATGAGTGTGATGATTTATCAGTTACATTGAGAATGCTTGTCAAAGGAACAAGAACACGGGAACTTCTAATTCAATCTATAAGCATACCGCCTGATTAAACTGTTCATTGAATAGCTAAAGAAACCCAAGACACAAAGATTTTGTTCGTAACTACAAGGAAATAAGTACCAGCTGAGGCACATTATCAAAAGTCAAGCTATCACCATTGCACCAGAATGAATGAATAAAAGGTTATTCAGACAAGAGAAAAAACAGAAGAAGGTCTTTAGTATGAACAAGAAGTCTAGGTCTTCAAAGGACTGTTTACTTATATTAGGTCACGTATACAGTATTTACTAATCCATGCGTTCCTGAGCTGTCATGTCTTACTAAAATACTTTTGTCTTATATGAAGGATCTTGGAATACCAGAAGTAAAGATTCAGACAAAGATAGCCTGGGATATTTTTAAAATGTCAATGGTAGAGTCATTGTCATCTCCAAAAAATTGCCTGCGGTCAAATGGCAAATGAAAGGAAAAGTCTTGAACGGGAAAGGCTACAAGAAAGTATGTCAACTAAGACATTCTACAATTTTGACACAAGTGATTAAATAATCTTAGTCTGAGCAAAACAGAACTCCTGACGCAAAAATACTTAACAATGTCTATGTGCTTCTGCCCACACTTGTCAGAAGTTTTCTGAGGATACTGTTAATGGGCGATGTTAACAGAATGAATCAGCTAGAGTGCAACGTCTGATCAATTCTCTTGGCCCGGACATTATATATGCTATCATTGAAGGTGCACAGGCTTCATGTTGCTTCCATGAGCAGTCAAATCTCTCAGAGGAAATGTTGATGTGATCAAACTTCTTAACAGAATTGAACATACTCTATCTTATAGTCAGCTTGAGAAAATTAACTAAGCACCGTATATTAAAAAAATGGAATCTGCCAATGAATCAGGTGCCTTCATCTCTTCCAACATAATCCAATTTATCCCAGAGTACTTGTTTATGACAGTATTGATCGATTGGAACAGACACTGGGTAGTAGCTGAATATCGTACAAGGTAAATGGTATATTGATGTAATTAAAAGATTCAACGGTAAAATCTCTACATGTAATTAGAATAGTGCATGATAAGAAATGGAACATAAAACCAACAGAAACAATTCTACCATCATACATTGCCATGGTGCATCATGAATCTCTGCATATGATCCAAGATTTTATCATCTATGAACATAATGTTAAAGAAGCTCATCTGAAAAAACCTAGTTGTTTTTTTATGGAACATTTATTTGTATAGTTTGTTACTTTTGCAATATTTTTAATCTGCAATAGAAACCCTGATGATTGTTTTTTTTTTTTTTTTTTGTTTTTTTTTGTTACAGATGTGGTCATTGGTGAGAAAGAGTCATAACGAAGAACAAAGAATAAGTGCCTGGAAAGGATTCAACATTCTGACTAGGGCTGGTCAGTCAGTTACTCAATAAAACATTGGATAACTAGAGCCTATTAATGCCCCTGCATCACAAATGTCAAGTCCAGGAAATTCTTCAAGAGTGCATTATCATATGCAAAAAAAAACTTGATTTGCAGGATATTATATGTGTGATGGACCAGGCATTGTACTTCAAGGCCCTGGAGACTGCCTGGGGCAATATGCCATTCAATTCCATAATTTTTTTTGGAATGGGTACATTTCATACCATTTGCATAATTATTTATGTGATTAATCAGAGGTATAGGGCATCTGGACTTCGAAACATTGCAATCAAGTCAGGAATAATTGCTGAAGGATCCGTCGAGAGTGTCTTGGATTTTTGCAAGTAAAACAAGACTATTTTTCTAAGACTGATTTAGACAGGCTTTAAATTATGGTTGAAGCAGGATCATTCAAAGGAAATGACCGCCATGAAAAGGCAATAAGTAAAATACCACAGTTACATGAAGATATTTCATCAGAGTCTTTTGCCAGAGAGTTGACCAGCCCTGATTTGACACATTTTCTTGACCTATACAATCTGTACTTTTATTCTCTGTGAGATTCCAAAGGGGATTTATCATAATTCTGGATGTCTGGAGTTGACATGATAGAAATAGTCTTCGTTCTAATTCGAGCCACACGGGAAGGGACTGGTCCCTCCACCTAGCTATGATAAGAAGAATGATACTATAGGGCTCAGCCTATGATTGTCCAAATTATACCAAATACACTTTAGTTTACAAGAGACAGATGACTTGCTTGTTTATCAACCATCCCAGTGTGTATGACCATTATGTTACAGGAGGATTTGGTACACAAATGAGCAAGAATCCTTTATGCAGAATTCCAATAGATAGGACTATTAAAAATACTCCCCCTAAAAAAATAATCAAATTTATGGGGACACTGAGGGATTCAGCCTGAAAACTGAAGCAGTGACAAGATGTCATTCTACTGCTAAATACCAAGGCATATGTCTTCAGAAGTCTAGGCTTCCACTGTGCAACTTTGTGAACTGAAACAAGTTAGAATTCCTTGAACTAAATAAAATGTGTAGGTACTTACATGCCTGTTGACATCATGTGGAATCTAGAATAAATCTTGTCAGGGAAACTGTGTTGAAACATCCACTAGGCACTGTACCCTGGGATTTGGCTAACTGTAATGGAACATGAAGACAGACAGATAAATCCTCCTTGTTAAAATCAATAGACAAGAAAGTATAACCTATAGATATAATTTCCATACCAATAGCCTGCATTACTGATGAGATGGCTATGATTCACAATGTTAATGGTGACAAGAAAACCCTCTCAGAAATGGCTCACTTAGTATTTGCTTTAGCCATGAATGTGACAGGAGGAGGCAAGCGGACAGGTGTTGTGTTTGATGTCTACAACGAAATATGCATAAAAATGCAAAGGGAATCAAGGTCTGCAGATGGTATTAATTTCACCAGAATAAGACCTAGGCATATAATCCAACTATGGAGGAGCCTACTTCTATCAGCTGAGAGCAAGACAAGTATCATAAAGTTTCTTACGGATGAATGGGGAAAACAGAATATTGTGAAGAACTTGGCTCCGTGGAGATATATGTTTCCAATGAAGATAAGTGTATGAAACTTACTAAGAATGATTTCAGTCAGTGCCATGACCACTTCTCAACTCATGAAGAGACAGACAGCAGAATGACTATGTATGCGAAGTATGCATCCCACACTGTTACACTTGTGGTTTTGGTATCTGGAGATACAGACGTGTTTGTTTTCAAACTAATTTTTAGGAGTGATATTGAAGCACAAGTCTTCATCATAAAAGGAACTAAAGGACATATCAGGCTTTTTGACATTAGGAAACTTGCTTTGCAATTCTTGAAACTCATCCCTTCACTGGTAATGATTCAGCTAGTGCATTCTCAGCCAAGGCAAACTATACTCATGCACGCTCACCACCCATAAAGGACCCTCTATGTGAGGCAAGGATACAGTTGGGCCAATTATGGCAGCTGTCTTCAGACTTGTCTAAGGTGCTTCAAGTGCTTACTAGCAGCATTTATTCCACAACAAAAACCTCATAAAAAGGGTGATGTGGAATAAAGTTAGTTACAAACATGTGAAGATACCTTATTCCAACATTCTTTAAGGACAAATTACCAAGCTGTCATTTGGAGGTGTAGTTTGTCAGCAAAGCCTGACATATCAAGTCTAAAAAAAAAAAAAAAAAAAAATGGATGGGCATTGAAAGAAGGTCAGCTTAGCATCAAGTGGATGACTGGCTCTACTGCTCCAAATGTTATTTTGTAGTTCATGTCATGCAAGTGCAAGAAAGAGTACAAATGTGTCACCTGTCAGTGCCTGGGTAATTTTCTTCCTTATATTGCAGCATGTTTTTTTTTTTTGGAAAACATATAGCAACATGGCTGAATACAACATTGACAATATGATAGATGCATAGCAGTGTAACAGTGATGATAATCATCATGAATAAATTAATGCCAATGCTGATATTTGCTGATGTCACTGCTATATTTCATGACGTTCTATGACAGTAGAATAACTGACATTTGCATGGTTCTTTTATTTCGGTGTATGATAAATAGAATATTTTACAATGCAGAAGTTGAAAAATTTTTCAGTAATAACCTTCAGATTCTGTGTTTATCAGAATCTACACGGTAGTGTGTGTTTGTTTGTAACTACAGTTTGAATACAGCTGTAATAAAGAATATTGGGGCCAAATGAAAGCTTATTATCTATATGTGGGATTACATGCATTAACTGCATTGCCAAAGAAAACTCGTATAAATTGGGAATAAGAACTTTTAAATATATTTTGAGGTTTTCAAATCGTTTGGCAAGACTTAGCGGTATTTGAGAATAAAATAAGATATACAACCTAGGAAAATTAATAAAATGCATGCGAATATATAAATAAAATCTTCTCAGCTTTCTGGTAACATTTTGTACACGAGGCTACCATTAAAGAATACACTACTATTTGCACAAAGTGTGTTGTAACCGTAATAAAGTGATATTTTACTATTGCGAGAAATTAGTATTTTTATACGTTGTAACACTGGCAACGCCCGATCAAAAGGAATGAAGGTTGTAAACATTATCCAAAAACGGTGACCAAGAAAAGATCAGAAACGTTATATGTCAAAGTAATAGGTATCATCTGTGACACAGTGAAGGGACAATAAATATGAGAATACAGTACACAAAGTGTGTATTTAATCGACTTTAAGTTATGTCAGTGGGGACAAGGACGGTATATCTGGCTGGAATGCCCTCTTTTACACACAACTAGCATATGTTTAGGTAAATGATGCCAAAATTCAGTGAGGGGATAAGAAATATTTGTAAATTTAATGTGAACATTGGTGTTACTAATGTTACTTTCGCAGTTGATTACAGGGTTTACTTTTAATTACATGCTTAATAAAAATGACAGACTGGTTCTAGAAGTTTATGCCAGAATAATAATCATTAGATAACTGGGTGGAATTAATAGCTGTTGCCTCCTGAGCTCAGGAGATCACGGATGAACCTAGTCAAGTAAGCTTGATCGAAACTGACAATCCGACTGATGATTTTGTTGATAATATTAGCCATACTGCTCTTAGGTCAGCGTTAGCCCTTAATTTAACAAACCTAAAAAGACAATGGTCTAAAATTTGGCTGTTTTTTCAAGTCGGCAATAAACTGAAAGAAGGAAAGGACAAGTTATTCTTCAATGATTTCAATAACTTACACAAACTGTGTAACTTTGCTGCTTTGGAGTGATCCATATTTCACAACCAAGTTATTAGATTTTGATTACCGCACATATACAGTGGTGGATTTACTGGCACCCTAATCCAGTCTAGTAGCAGCATATTGGGAGCCGGAGGTTCAAAATGATAATAGGCCGAGAAGAGAAAAATGTAAGGTCTATGTCAAGATGAACGATTCAAAATTGACTGTCGGCTGAAAAATGCTTCTTGTTATGAATATAGTAAGCCTGGCCACGTAGCATCAGTGTGGGCGAGCAAGGTGAAGAGCAACTCCTATGACAGGGTGTCAAGTAGCCAAGTATCATAGCCAATAAGGAGACAACAGCGCCCCAAATGACGGAAAATCATTTGAAGAAGATTCATGAACTCATGGTCGAAGAAGAGGGATTGAATGAGGAAGAGTCATTGGATTTAAATTGTATAGTAAACAAAATATCTGCTCAAGATTATACTGTTAGTTTTCAATTGAATCATAACCCATTTCTATTGTAAATCGACATAGGTTCAGCTATTTCACACAATGATGGAAGATGATTTTTGATAAGTAAAATTTTATATTTCTCAACTGTATGACTAAATTGCGGGGTTATATATAACCTAGTTCCAATGAAGTATTCAGCATGGTCAAAGTTAAAAATGTTTAGGAAAAACAGCAAAATCCTTCGGATGTTGAGTTCATAGTTATTGGACCAGACTACCAAAAATAACTTCATTTATAGGAATTTAACAAATAAATGCAAGATAATTAATATCCACCAATTAAAGGTAGTAGATTTTGTGGAAATCTATTATGTAGATAGTTTGAGACCTATTAAGAACTGTCAAGCCTGACTATATCCTAAAGTTTGTTATGCTCCTGCTTTACAGAAGGCCCACACAGTGCCCCTGACGTTACGCAGTAAGACTGAGAGTGTACTAAGATAGCTACAAAATAATAAGGTCATAGAATAGAATTTTTAAATTATGCCTCGTCAATACTTAGTAAAGGAAGCTGGATATATCAATCAGGGTCTTTGGGATTTCCATAAGGTGAATGAAATTCATTAGTCCCATAGCCTAATATATCAGAATTGAATTCTGATGTGTTTGGACTTGAGTATTATACCTGTCTTGATCTCAAGCATGCTTATTTGCTAATGGACGTTGCTCCAAAAAACCGCAAATACCTGATATTAACACACATTTGGGTCTATATAGATATTTACGGTTGCCATTTGGCCTCCATCCTGCTCCTGCAATATTTGTGAAGTTCAATTCCCAATTATTAACTTCTTTTAATTTTGTTGATCTATATCATGATGTTATTATTGTATGTGGAGACTCACCAGATGAACATGATAAACGTTTGAGAAAGGTTATTCGTACTTTGTGTGATGACAACATTCAACTGAATGTGAAAAAATCTATATTCAGGGTAATTTCTATCATGTAATTAGGTTTTAAGCTCTGTATAAAGGGATATGAGCCACATGAACAAATGGCTTATGAAGCCATATTAAGGAGAGGTACATTTATTTATTTTTGATAGTCTTATTTTTCCATATATAGTTATGGTGATTCATAAACATTTTTTTTTTTTGGTGGTTAGAGAGAGGAATGTTGTAGCCCTTAGAAAGCGATACTTTACTATTGCAAGACATTAATATTTTCATACTTTTTAACATTAGCAGCTCCTGGTCAAAAAGAACGAAGGATGTACATAGTATTCAAAAAGGTCGACCAAGAAGAGAACAGTAATGTTATGTGTCAAAGAAATATCCATCATCCGTAACATAGCAAAGGGACAATAAATATGTGAGTAATGTACACGAAATGTGTATTTAATCAGTATTAAGCTCATGGAACTGTTATATAACAGTCATCTATACTCTCCTCTCATAATTTTTCTAAAAGAAATATAACAATATGAATATGGCCTAAATTTTAGGGAAAGCTGTGACCCAGGTATAACCTCCCAACATTTTTATGATCTTGTGTCAAGAAATCACGGTGTCATTTAGTACCTAAGAGTATTGATACTTATAGCGAAGCCAAAAAGTCGTGTCGACACGAGAATAGTTACAAATGGCTTCAAACTGTCGGAACCTAGATTAATGTTTACTTAAGGCTAGAGAGCCTTTAAATATGCGGCCCCAAGACTATATAATAGGCTCCCACGAAACATTCGAATGATTGAAGACATTAATGCTTTCAAGAGGAAACTGAAGGCTTTCTTATTTAAAGAATCCTACAACAGTCAGGATTTGACAGTAAATGAACAATACGTGATCTGAAATGATAAATACTATGAACTAAGTGGTAAAACGACAGTGGAGGCTCTGTAGAGAGTGGGGTTCTCCTGCTGCATGGGCCTGGAAAAGCATCCATCAAAGCAAAGTAAGTAAGAATATTAAACATATGTTCAACCCTGTCTTGCTTTGAAATGTCGATAGATGAGGTCAAGGGAAATTTATCCAATCTTCAAATTGCCTTAATGAAACTTTAATTGCTGTCCTCACTATACAGCCAATGACTTTATTACGGAACATAGGAAAACACGATTAATTCCGGCACTGAAATGAGATTAATTATTTTGTTGTATCGTAATGACATCTCCGGCGAACGCAAAATGAAGTCTAGATTGCGAAACGTTTTTTGGGATACGAGATCGCGAAAGACTCATGGTTAAATAATGTATGTGTTTTGGTTATACTTCAATCACTATTAGTTCAAATCAGTGAAAAATTCAGTTGCTATTGCAACCATGTTCAAGTGAACCTTTCTTCATCCAGATATATCTAATATATTGAATGTGTGCCTCTTATGGCAGCAATTTCAATATTGCAATTTCATCAATTCTCGTTGCTGTCTGATTTTCATACACAAATGTCTTGAAATCTGCAGTATTGTTTATCACATAAACTGAAAAATCTAAATTAGTTTCATCAACAAAAACATTCCACAGTTTTATCCAACAGGTATAAATAAATATATAAATATATATAAATATATATATATATATATATATATATATATATATATATATATATATATATATATATATATATATAAATAAATATATATAAATATATATATAAATATATATAAATATATATAAATATATATATAAATAAATAAATATATAAATAATATATATATATATATATATATATATATATATATATATATATATATATATATATATATATATATATATATATATATATATATATATATATATAGATATAGATATAGATATAGATATAGATATAGATATAGATATAGATATAGATATAGATATAGATATAGATATAGATATAGATATAGATATAGATATAGATATAGATATAGATATAGTTACTCTATTTAATTATTTTAAAAATCTCGACTAAGTTTTTCTAATGCATGTAAAAGGCAGACACACAGACATGTAAGCTATTAAACAAACTGTCTGTACATTATTCCCATTTTTTCATATCTGAAGTTATGAAAAAAAGAATTGGTCTCCATTCATGCAAAATCGTTATACAATAAGCATCAAACTTGTCTAGCATTCAATATCAACGGAATTTTCTCCCAGTAGCTCCGAACATTAAGCGATTAATGACAGGTGGAAGACTTTTGGTTTCTGATTTTTGTTCAGTATGCTGGAATAATACATAGGATATATAATCATTATTTGCTTATCCCAAAAAAAGATCAGTTTAGATGATCTCTCATAAGGGGTTTATAGTAGTGAGATAATACAGTTTTATCTTTGGTAATATGGAAGTGGAAAAGTTCTTTTTCGATATTTGAAAAAGAAAAAAGAAATTTCATTCAGGGATTAGGCAATAGGCTTAGTTGTACATATACTTTTAGGCAGCTATACAAAATAATGCACATATAAGTGTAGTTATATCCACATTATTTATATTATATGATAGGGGTAGCCTCACGAGGGAATTGTACTGGAAGCCTAAAGAAATTTACAGGTCATCAAAAAGGACCCTTTTTGACAAGTGGCTAATATGTTTAATCTCCACCTGATAACAGTGCAGGTGGCTGGTTTGGGAGCGTCGTTGTTTTAGGAATCTCTGTATGTATGTTCGTATGTTTACTCTACTTATAAAATGTAGAGAAACCTCGTTAACAGAAATCAAGACTTTGAAGAAGTGTCTCGAATCTAGTCAGGACTTAATCTCCTATTC
>NC_090729.1:31050748-31078248 GCF_036898095.1 Palaemon carinicauda | reverse complement strand
ATAAGCTCTTTGCCTCTCTTCTTACGTGGTATATAGAGCACGTAAATATTTGCACTTAGGAGCATTGTCTGGTAGGCTACATGTATATCAATTTTTTTTTTATCTATGTTGTATAGCTCTGACTTATCATACTCCTTAATTCAAGCACTAAACCTGATTACTGGCTCTTACCAGTTGTTTAAATCTTTTACCATATTTCCAGAGTTAAGCTTTGACTTCTTTATAGCTTTCATTCTTTGCATGTATTTTCTTTTAATCTTTCACTTTATCTGTTGGTGTTTTATTGCTCTTCCCTCTATTAACACGAAACACATATAGCCTGCTTCGTCTATGTCTATTGATAATATTTCCATCTGGAAGCTGTATTCATTCCATTCTGGTTACTTTTCTTCCATCTGTGTTAACTATAGAAAATCTTTGTATTCCAAACTCCACCTTGATATTTGATACAATTCTTGACATGTGGATTAGCATATCTATTTTCTTAGGGTCATTCCCGAACAGCTTGATGTTACCCATGAGCATGGTTGGTTTTTTTCTGCTACACCCTTTCTTCAGTTGACACCCAACTTCGGTCTTGCCCAACACTCTTATCATGGGAATCATTACTACTGTGAGGAGCAAAGTGGGGGTAGTAAGTCCCCTTTGGAAGATTCGTCTCCTAATGTTGACCTCTGCAAGCCATTTTCCAAAATATGTACGAATAAGTATAATTTTTCAGTTTTACATTGCTTTTTTAAGGAAGTTTATAGTTTTGACCTCCACACCATATATCTTTAAGCATTGTATCAGTCTTGAGTGTGATATTATGTAGGAGGTTTTAATGTAGGATATCCATGCCATAATCACATTACTTTACCTTGTTTTACTCTTTTTCCTTACCATTTTATCTAACAGTATCCGGACGGTTGTGCCTCGGCATTTCCTTATGCATTCTTTTCGCTAGCTGTGAATGGTGTTTGTTTCCTGCAAGTAAATGTAAAGCCTCTCACTGATGATGCCTGTTAGCAGCTTCCACATTATAGGTATGCAGGTAACTAGTCCATAGTTATTTGCTATATAACCCTAATTTTTCTTAAATATATTTTGAATTAGACAAGTCTTTTCCATGGTCATCCATTCAGGTGCTTGGTGGTGTCTGATACTAAGCTGGAGTTTTTCAGCCATTTTTTGTATATAAGGCTCTGAGCCAGTAACCATGAGATTCATCGGAGTCCAGTGCTTTCTAGATTGGCGTTTTCTTCTGTTGGGTTCTTATAGTCTCGGTCATGATATCAAAGAACCTGTGTATAACTCTTTTTTGACGAGAGGTTAGTGCCGTCTTCTTCTTGAACACTGATATTTTATGACATGCCATCTCTTCAGTTTCCTTCTTAAGTTCTCCTCTTAATAGCCACTGTCGTGTTTCTTTACTTCTCAATTCTGTAGTCACTGTACTCTATTGTTTAAGAGAGAGAGAGAGAGAGAGAGAGAGAGAGAGAGAGAGAGAGAGAGAGAGAGAGAGAGAGAGAGAGAGAGAGAGAGAGAGAGAGAGAGAGAGAGAGAGAGAGAGAGAGAGAGAGAGAGAGAGAGAGAGAGAGAGAGAGAGAGAGAAAGAGAGAGAGTATTCAAACCTGATAATTCAGCATATTAGAATTTGTCACATAGTCACGTCGATAATAATAATAATAATAATAATAATAATAATAATAATAATAATAATTATTATTATTATTAGTATTATTATTATTATTATTATTGTTATTATTGTTATTATTATTATCATTATTATAACAACCTTACTTAATAACAACAAAACCGTTATTGCCTATGGAACATGGATGTCTATAACTTCAATACTATTTTCATATATTCAGCCAGCATCAATACCAACAAAAAATAATCTCTTTAATTATTGCACAGTGTTACAAAGCATTTAGTATTGAATATGTCACATATAATGGGAAGAAGATGAGTATTCTTTATAATAATTGTGTTTAATTGTTAACTTCATGATAAGTGGTACCTCACCGTTTCCCAAGGACATGAGATGAAGAGCTTTCAGTATACAAAACGAGATTATATAATGGAAAATCCCAGTTACTCTATAATTTAAAAGTATATATAAATAAACAACTGATCAACCTTCAAACATTTTACAGCTACACATTAGCCATAAAGTAAGTGGAATACATAATTCAAATGGGGTCTTTTTGATTGATAGTAGATAAATACAAATATTTGAAGGCTATATTTCCAATAATAAGGGTTATAGAGAAGAACCAAAAATATATCTACAAGCAGAAAAAAGCAATGAGGTATAGATAAAAAAAAATGAAGGAGAGTATTTTCAAATAAATCTCGGGTAGACATACTGTAAGTATAGTATAGATGCAAGATGTTCTTGTTTGCACTTGTATTTGAAAAAAGGACGAGGAATGCGAGAGTCATCACGAGAATGAGGAATGGGATAAGAAAATACTTGGAAAAGAAGAGCATGGATTCCCGAGAGAATGAGTTATGTATACAGGAAACAGCAACTCACTATTTATTTATCTTTTTTTTTTTTTTCTTGGTGGTGGGGAGAAGAAAAGCTTTTCTTCATAATAAATATGTCACTAGGACAAAGAAAAATGCCATTGAAAATAGGATTTCGCTCCTTGCAAAACGAAAAGAGAAAAGGTTTAGCTCTAGATAAGTAGATAATCTTGTGAATCTTATAAAAAAAGAAATATATATATGTATAAACTTGTAAAATTAAATATAATCATTAAAGATGATTGTACGAAAAGGACATGTTATATGTTAGAAAATTTGGGAACTATTTGAAGTACTGCGCCTTATCATATGATCTCTGATGTGTAATGGTTGACCAAAATAACAATATGATATATATTGCCATAATTCAAAGGTAAAATACAGATTCACGAGCATATAAATACACGAATAAAAGTTTCAGGAGGGATATCCCTCTTTCATCCAATCAACCGAAAGTATATGATACATGAACTGTTATAGAAAATAAAAGAATAAGAAATATATTTCGATGGAGGAATATCAGAATTTATTATAGCTGTTTACTTCAATGAAACATAGAGGAAAGTAATTTGTATAAAGAGTGATTCAAAAAATAATAATCCAGGTAGGTACAATAATCTTTCACTAAAGAACATAGAGGTTTAAATAGTTTAATATCTCAAATTAAAATCAAAAGGTTTTTGTTAAATTTTACATAAGGAATTTATAAATTGAAAATTAACTATAATATCTATAAATCTCAAAATAAAATGAGAAAAAAGTCAACAGTTCATATGACACTGAAGCCTGTTAATTAAAGCTATCATAAATAATTTTCAAATATCCTAAAAAAAAGTTTTCCTATTTTATATTGTTTATAGGTGAAGTGAGCAAATAAATGGACCAAGAAAACCTTGGTCATTGCAAACCCGGGGAAGCAAGGGCTGTCTGTCAAATCCTGAAAATTTGCGAAACGGGCACATGATATAAAACCCTAGCTTCCCGTGGCAATATATGGTAAAAAAATTATTTAAATGTTAAAGTTTCGATGTGATCCAACCTCTGTGGTGATACAGATAACAAAAAGGTTGAACCATTAGCATTGGAAAAAACTGCATTGCTATTCAATTTCTATGTTCTTGCTGCAGTAGCATACAAAATGCACGGGAATAATCCTTAAATTTAGTTAGCTGTGGGTTTTCTATATTTATAGAATCCTCCATCCAAAGAAAGGTCTTAAGAGACATAAAGCACTTTAAGGGTCTATGGGTTATAGATTATTTTTATTATTATTATTATTATTATTATTATTATTATTATTATTATTATTATTATTAGTATTATTATTATTATTATTATTATTATTATTATTATTATTATTATTATTATTATTATTATTATTATTATTATTATTTGTATATTTCAGGAGTAGACCCTCTTTAAAGAGGGTTTTATCAAAAGTGAATGCTGCCTCAGTGGCGTTAATCTTGTAATGAACTTTTTCTATTGTTCTTATTATCTTTTTCTCTTCATTTGAACAATCTGTCAGTAACTGGGAAAGGGACATATCAATAGGAAGGTGATGAAGACCATATCATTCACAATTTATCTTTAATATATCACAACACATTGTAAAAGTACAGATAAAATGTACAAAATATAAAACACTATCACAATGTTAGTGCACACAAAGTAATGGTCACTTTTGTACAAAAAATTATAAATTATGTGGAGTTAAGTTTAACACATCCTTCGACTCAACGGTTTCGGGCAGTGAGAAGGTTTTCTGCTCATTGTCAATAGTGAACTGAAATGCAGGTGTTGTTTTGATGGCATATATACGGAGTCCTGCTTCGAGATTCCATCTTCAGTGGTTAAGAACCGCCCTATGGTGGAGACCGTTAATCCTATTGGGTGGTGGCCTCTGCCTCGCTGGGATGTTTGGTGGGATTATTGACTCTGGTTCTGTCAGGAGATAATCCCTGTTTTGACCTTCGGCTATATCAGTCCTGTCATAGTTGTTATTGCCTGGACTATTGTCGGTGGTGGACCTTATACATGTTGGCAATAAGGTCCCTTCTTGCGTAGTGTTGAGGTTAGGTCTTTGTTGTTGAATAAAAAGAGCTTCCATTATCTGGAGACGTCTGCTGTCAGAGGCACGGCCGATGATGGTTACATTTTTCACTATATGCTCCCTTGTTGTCTTGAAATTATGTTTTTGGAGGCAATGCATTTTTATTGCACCCTGTAGCACGTGGCAAGATAATCTCTTAGAAAGACGCATTGTCGTCGTCCCGATGTAGGTGCTAGGACTTTCCTGGACGGGGCATTTATATCGGTACACTACGTTCGTCTTTTTCAAGTCATCTTGCATGGCAGGGGCAGGGTTGTTTTTCATTATCAAGTCTCGTGTTTTTGCTGATTGGTAATAAATTATGAGGTTGATTTCAGTATCCTCTGCCGTGGCAAAAACGTTGTTTTTTATTATATTTTTCATAATCTTTTCTTTTTCTTTGTAGTTTACGCTCATAATGCCTTTATAGTGAAGATTTATTTTTGCTGGCGTGTTGGTATCATTAGGGCTTTCATTCTGGTACCATTTCTCGATTTCTTTTTTAATTTGGCGATTAATGTCCTTATTCGTGAAGTCATTATTCACCAGAATTTTAGTAACTCTGTCAATCTCCTCGTGGGTGCTTCTCTCGAAGAATAGTGAGAAATGGCTCTCCGAATAAAAGCCTTAATTGCGGCAGTTTTATACCGACTAGGGCATTCGCTGTCACCATTCAGACATAGGTCGAGATTCGTTGGTTTTACGTACACCGAGGTATTAAAGCTATTATTGCTTGTTTCTACAAGGACATCAAGGAAGGGGAGACGTACTTGGAGGCTGTGCTTTAGGGTGAACCTGAGCGAGCTGCATTCCTCGAAAATTCGGCGAAGTTCTTCTACGCTCTCCTGATTGGCCGTTTTTATGAAAGTATCGTCAATGTAGCGCACATAGTGGTCTGGTTTACTGATTTGTCGAAAAACTCTGTCCTCGACTACTCCCATATAAAAATTAGCAAAGAGGATGCCTAAAGGGGACCCCATAGCGACTCCATCTTTCTGAATAAATATATGGCTCTTATGGGTAGTGAAAGGGGCTTTCTTGGTGAATATTTCTAATAGTGCAAGGAGAGAGGCCTCGGGGATGTTGAGGGTGGGTGTCGTTGTATCCTTATAAACTCTGTCCATTATGAATTTTATTGTTTCATTCACGGGAACGTTAGTAAATAGGGACTCGACATCCATGGAGCCAATAACTCCGTCACTTGTGGAATTTCTCAGTTTTTCTAGGAATTCTGCTGATGATGTCAAACAATATTTATTGGGGAGATAGGGTGTGAGCATCATCAGCAGAATTCCTAGAAAAACTGAGAAATTCCACAAGTGATGGAGTTATTGCCTCCATGGATGTCGAGTCCATATTTACTAACGTTCCTGTGAATGAAACAATAAAATTCATAATGGACAGAGTTTATAGGGATACAACGACACCCACCCTCAACATCCCCGAGGCCTCTCTCCGTGCACTATTAAAAATATGCACCAAGAAAGCCCCTTTCACTACCCATAAGGGCCATAAATTTATTCAGAAAGATGGAGTCGCTATGGGGTCCCCTTTAGGCGTCTCCTTTGCTAATTTTTATATGGGACTAGTCGAGGAGAGTTTTTCGAAAATCCAGTAAACCAGACCTCTATGTGCGCTACATTGACGATACTTTCATAAAAACGGCCAATCAGGAGAGCATAAAAGAACTTCGCCGAATTTTCGAGGAATGCAGCTCGCTCAGGTTCACCCTAGAGCACAGCCTCCAAGGACGTCTCCCCTTCCTTGATGTCCTTGTAGAAACAAGCAATAATAGCTTTAATACCTCAGTGTACGTAAAACCAACGAATCTCGGCCTATGTCTGAATGGTGACAGCGAGTACCCTAGTCGGTATAAAACTGCCACCATTAAGGCTTTTATTCGGAGAGCCATTTCTCACTGTTCTTCGTGGAGAGGCAACAAGGAGGAACTTGACGGAGTTACAAAAATTCTGGTGAATAATGGCTTCACGAATAAGGACATTAATCGGAAAATTAAAAAAGAAATCGAGAAATGGTACCAGAATGAAGGCCCTGATGATACCAACACGCCAGCAAAAATAAATCTTTACTATAAAGGCATTATGAGTGTAAACTACAAAGAAGAAGAAAAGATTATGAAAAATATAATAAAAAACAACGTTTTTGCCACGGTAGAGGATACTGAAATCAACCTCATAATTTATTACCAATCACCAAAAGCATTAGACTTGATAATGAAGAACAACCCTGCCCCTGGCATGCAAGATGACTTGAAAAAGATGAACGTAGTGTACCGATATAAATGCCCCGTCCAGGAATGTTCTGGCACCTACATCGGGATGACTACTATGCGTCTTTCGAAGAGATTATCTTGCCACGTGCAACAGGGTGCAATAAAAATGCATTGCCTCCAAAAACATAATTTCAAGACAATAAGGGAGCATATAGTGAAAAATGTAACCATCATCGGCTGTGCCCCTGACAGCAGACGTCTCCGGATAATGGAAGCTCTTTTTATTCAACAAAAAAGATCTAACCTCAACACCACGCAAGAAGGGACCTTATTACCAACATGTATAAGGTCCACCACCAACAATAGTCCAGGCAATAAAAACTATGAGAGGACTGATATAGCCAAAGGTCAAAACAGGGATTATCTCCTGACAGAACCAGAGTCAATAATCCCACCAAACATCCCGGCGAGTCAGAGACCACCACCCAACAGGATTAACGGTCTCCACCCTAGGGCGGTTCTTAACCACTGAAGATGGAATCTCGAAGCAGGACTCCGTATATAAGCCATTAAAACAACACATGCATTTCAGTTCACTCTTGATAATGAGCAGAAAACCTTCTCAATGCTCGAAACCGGTTGAGTCGAAGGATGTGTTAAACTCAACTCCACGTAATTTATAATTTTTTGTACAAAAGTGACTATTACTTTGTGTGCACTAACATTGTCATAGTGTTTTATATTTTGTACATATTATCTTTATACTTTTACAATGTGTTGTGATATATTAAAGACAAATTGTGAATGATATGGTCTTCATCACCTTTCTATTGATATGTCCCTTTCCCAGTTACTGACGGATTGTTCAAATGAAGAGAAAAAGATAATAAGAATAGAAAAAGTTAATTACAAGATTAACGCCACTGAGGCAGCAATCACTTTTAATAAAACCTATTATTATTATTATTATTATTATTATTATTATTATTATTATTATTATTATTATTATTATTATTATTATTATTATTATTATTGTTATTATTATTATTATTATTGTTATTATTATTAATATTAAGCCAGAAATATAGTTGGAAAAGAAAGCTACTATATGTTCAAGGGCTCCAACAAGGTAAAATAGCCCAGCGAGGGAAGGAAATAAGGAAACTGAAATTACATATATAAACTATAAAAAGACTTAGGGCATCCTGTTCAACATAAAAACTTTTGAAGCAAGTTTGAACCTTTGAAGTTCTACCGATTCATCTACCAGAACAGGAAGATCATTCCACAACTTGGTCATAAAGGAATGAAACTTCTAGAATACTGTGTAGTATTGAGCCTCAAGAGGGAGAACGCCTGCCCATTAGAGTTAACTGCATGCTTAGCGCTACGAAATGGATGGAACTGTCCGGGAAGATCTAAACGAAAAGGATGATCAGAATTATAAAAAATCGTATGCAACATGCATAACGAACTCTTTGAACGATTATACCAGAGAATGATAACTAGATTAGGAATAAGAAATTCAATAGCCTGTAAGTTTTTGTCCAAGAAATTAAGATGATCATCAGCAGCTGAAGACAAAACAAGAGAGCATTAATGTAAACAAGGTAGAATGAAAGAATTGAATCACTGCTTGAGAATGGATTGAACACCGAAAACATTAAATGACTCTCAATAAGCTATTTTTGTGCAATTGAGAGAGACACAGACATAATTTGTTTGTTAAAAGTGAATTTGCTGTCGAGAATCACACCTGAAATTTTAAGTCATACATAGTAAAATAAACATTATCAATGATGAGATCCGGATGTTGAGGAGTAACTGTCCTTGACCTAATTAAAATCATACTTTGAGTTTTGTTAGGATTCATCTTCATGCCTCATAATTTGCACCGTGAACTAATCTTAGCTAGATCTCTATTAAGGGATTCCGCAACCCTAGATCTTTAATCAGGTGATTGAATTGATGCAAAGAGTGTGGAATCATCCGCATATGTAACGAGCTTGTTTTGTATGCCAAAACAAATATCATGTGTATATAGTATAAAACAGTAATTGGCCAAGAGCACTACCCGAAGGAACACAATCAACAACAACTCTTTGCTTCTTTGTGATCTATTAGTTGAATATTTAATAATAATGCTAAGAGGCGACCGTCCCACTACTAACTGTTTGGGTCTGAAAAAAAAAATGGCCTTATGATAAACACGGTCAAATGCAACACTAAAATCAGGGCCAATCATACAAACTTCTTCACCACAATCAACTGATTTCTGTACAATATTGTAGATTGTAAGAAGACCATCACATTCTTCAAGTCCTTTAGGAACAAATTGCAAACCAGGGAACAGACGGTTTTTTCCAAAAGGCATTCAAAAACTTCATATAATATGAGAGTTATGGAAATTTGACGGTAATCAGTTGGACTTGAGCTACCATAAACACATTTACATAATAGAGTAGCATTAATAATTCTCCACCAAGTGATAGTAGCACTTCTTCACCATAACTTGTGCAAAATAACAGAAATCTGCAGTCTTTAGAAAAGACAAAGGAAAAACATCATTTTGGTCTACATCTCCATGAGTATCATGGTCCATCAAGAGACTTTCAATTTCATGAGATCTAAAAACTAAACTAGTTAGTTTAGCCTCAAGAAAACAGGAATGTGGAAGATTAATTTCCTATTACTCTGCTTACTGTCACCAAAAGGGTTGCCTTTTTCTTTGGACAGTGAGTGACAAAGCCATTTGGTTTAATTAAAGAAGGAACTGCTGCATCTACAACACAGATTACAGATTTAAGGAAAGACCATTACTTATATTCTGGTGTAGTGCCTAAAAGGTTTTTTTTTATGGTTAAATTCTTTTCCTTCCAAGTTGAAGCATGAACTTATTAAGCCAAACGTTAATACTGTCAGGGAAACCTAAATATTTCAAATAAAACTATAAGTTTTAATTTATGTTCATTACATAATTATTGGAATATAAAATTTGAATAATTATTTCTTAACTATCATGACTGATCATGTGATGTAAGAAAAGTTTCCAACGAAGAGAAATAATTTTACAGCAGCATTTTAAAATATCTTGTATACATAGAATGTCGTAATCAATACCAGATGTATAGAACAGGGGAACTTGACAATTACACACCACGATTTCCTTCTAACGTTTGGTGGAGAGGTTATTAAGCGCAGAAAGGCTCACCTCATCGTGAAAAGAAAACAAATACCAAGAGACAAAAGATATGATAAGAACGAGACATAAAATGCAGGATTTTTCAAAAAGAGATGAAAAACATAGAAAAGGCGATAACGACTGTAATAAAGACTATTATTAGGACGAGGGTGATCACACAAATAAGATCATAATATGAACAAAGGCACAATTAACCAAGATGGATAAGAGATGAGAAGAAAAAATACATCCAAATCCAGATGGGAAGATTAAATTCAAAAGCTTATGTTTTCTTTTCATGGAAATTTCTTTCTGATTAGAAAGAGACTGTTTTAAGCAACAAAAACATTTTGTATTTTTTTTTCAATTGTCCTCTTATCAAAATAATTGTTTACCTAAATACAATGAGAAGACGACCATAACACATTAAGACTTGTCTAAATTCATAATTGTTTCCTGTAATATCGTAAGTATTGTGACATATATAGAAAGTCGTGATGTAAGCTCTGATACATCTCTCCGGCACAATGAAAGTCGAATCCACCCAAAATCAAGAGTATTACAATTAATAAGTGAGGTGACTTTGCATGTGCACACGTCTTACCTCAAAAAAAAAAAAGTAATCCAGTTGCTAAAGACTGGAAAGAAGATAGGATTCTACTCTAAAGGATTGATGCCTTTTTTTCCCGTATTTTGGAATCAGTCTTATTCATAAAAGATTTGCCAGGAAATAAATAGTATCTAGATAAGCAGCGATAAATTAATGCTATGATGATAGTTAAGGTGTTGATTTTAAAAAGAGAAAGGTGACATACGCAATAATAATATGCCCATCATTCTACAACACCATAAAATTATATTATAATCAAAAGAATAAGACAACCAAAGGCCAATAAGAAAGGAGTAGCGTAGGATTGAAGAGGAATAATTTGTTTTGAATAGGTATTTGAGATGAAAGAGTTATGAGAGAAGTTGGATACTTCCGGACTAATGCTATATGAGCATTTATCCTTGGAGAGCTAAAGTAGAAGCAATGGGGATGGTAATAAGGAGTTGGAGATTCATATATTGTGAAAACGACCCTGGAACAGTACATGAATACCAAAATCTGGAAAATATTCAGTCGATCGTTAATGCTTATGTAGAAGAATTGGCATGATCTTAATGAGTTGCATGTGTTGCAATATAATGCAGCCAAAACCCTTGAAGATTAATATAGTGCACAATTAGTAAGTGATTGGCCTTAATGATGTTTTTTTTTCTACACCTTTAGATCTGACAAGTTTCCTGCTTATAAGGAAAATCTCCTTATTCAAAGACTCAATAAGAATGAATTGACCAATAGCTCAACATGTTCTCAAAGAATCATGATCTATTAGACTACTCCCCATAAGGTATTTTCATATCATAGTGTTTGGCGCATTATTATCTCATTGACCTTTATCCTTCTTCGTAGCTAAATGTTAAGTCACTGTTCATGCCAGATTTCTGGACCAGGGTTCGATTACCATAGGGTTAAAAACAATTGTCTTTGAGTGATTTTACCTTGGGATTCTGATCTTAAGGTCAATAAGAGAATCAAAATACTAATACATTAAACAATATGGCTTATTTGAATATAGAAAAAAAAAACACTTGCATTAATGTGCATAATTTATCATAGTTGAATCCCAAGTGGAAACATACCCATTACCTTCGATGGTGAAGATGGCGTGATTTCAATTCTAACTACAAAAAACCTGAATTTGACAGGTATGATAATAGAAGCATTGTCATTGACTTTCATCTTTCTTCGTGGCTAAAAGGTAAGTCACTGTTCATGCCAACTTCATGGACCAAACTATCGACTTTAAAGTGGTTTTGCCTTAGGACTCTAATCCCAAAGTCGGTAAGAGAATCCAAACATTAAAGTACTGAGTTATACGGCTTATTTGATATATATATATATATATATATATATATATATATATATATATATATATACATATATATATATATATATATATATATATATATACATATATTCAAGTCATCAGATTGCTGAAGGATGATCCTGCAATGGAGGCAATATATTAGCTAAAAGACAGTTAAAGAAGTTATACTGAAATGAAACGATGTTTGATTGAGGAGTATACCTTACCTGATGCGAGAAAGGGAGACCTAAAAGAAAATTGCAAGCCAGAAATTCGGGAAGGGGAATCCTTTCTTGGTATTGCATCTTGCATTTTTCGTGATTGCAATTCGTTTGCTACCCTGAGTACCAATCTCCCAGAGGGTTATAAAAAAGCAATTGCACATAAACATTTTTGCAAATTAGTAAACTCGTATTTATGTGGTTATTGGTTCAATGATAATCGCTCGTTAGCAGACGTAGTAAGAAAGATATAAAAACTTTTAGACAGATTAACAGAAGAAAAAATAACTGCGAATAACCTGCCCGATTCCAAGAAGCTGGCAGCCATGAGAGGCCCTCGGAAAGCCCCTAAGGTGGAGAGGGGAGAGCGCAGTGAGGTGACTTGAAGAGTCTTCTGATGCTGGCAGTGGGGGGAGAGGGGCACCGACGAGTGGAGTGCCCCACCAAAGAATTCCCCCACTGTTACACTTGTCAGGCCTACGGTCAGCATAAAATACACATGGCAGCAGGCTGTGGCACAAGTACACCTCACCTCCAAGGAAAAGGAAACAGAGGAAAGGGGAGACGAGGAGGAAGTTCGATGCATGACATCACAAGCAGTAGCCATGGAAGCGGTGACGAAGGACAAGGCAGAGTAGACACTGGGACTTCCATCGGTACTTCGACCTCACCTCCGTAGCACTAGGAAGCAGTGGCATTGCAGCTGAGGTCATTGGCCTGTGCTCCATATCTCGTAATGGCCAGGTAGAAATGTTAACTGTTTGGAATAACCTGCCAGATAAATCTATTCGAGTGCTGATCGTCAAAGGAGCCAGCTTGTTACTAATAGAAACAATTTTCTCCTCAAACCTACTAAAGTCAACGGCATCCATCGTCCTTGATATGCCAGGAGGGAATAAACTACGAAAATACCATACAACGATCGTCAACTATAAGGTGGGATCTGTGAAGTTTACACATAATTTTCTGTCTTGCACACCTTGGGAATTCCTTGAATCAAGACTATTTCAGGAATTGACTTCATCTTTAACAATCAAATATGCATTTTGGTGGGAAAAGTTACAAGAAGAGTAAAAGCAGGAGGGTACATTTTGCCGACATAAAATCATGAGACAGTAAGTGCTTTTGCGAGCTCAGAGAGACATTTAAGTAAGGTAACAGCTGTACCTGAGAAAAGAAAAGAGTTGTCTCCCGAGACACTTACGAGCATATCAGTGACCCCGTGTCCCCCTTTTCCACAAGGAACCAAGGTCGTTTTTAAACCTCATGATAATTGGATTCATATGGTTTTATAGGGCTTCTCGGAAATAAAAGAGAACAGGACAGATATAACGGTAGGTAATTTGTCAAAAAAAATAAGTTGTGTTAGGAAGTGATTCTGTGTGTGAATTAGAGTTATGTGAAATTGTTTATAATGGGATGTTGGAAGCAACAGCTCCAGCCCGACACACGAACGCACTCAGAATTTGATTGTGCAAGCGCGAAAATTATGTTCGTCAGATTAAAAACCTTTAGTTAGTGGCATTGTCAATAATTATTCTGATATACTTGCAATTGGAGACGAGCCACACGGGAGGATTGATCGATATCCCTTTAGCATTGAAACTGGGCAGGCGGAGCCGATCAGGTCAAGGCTTTATAAAGTACCCATTAATTTCTTGGTAAGATTGTGTGTTGATTATAGGAAGTTGCATGCAGTCACTAAGGATAATGCATTTCCATTGCCCTCAATCAAAGAATTACTTGTGAAGGTACGGGATTATAAATATTTTATAACTGTTGATTTAAAATCTGGATACTATCCAATACTCATTCAGGAAGCTAACAATCAACTATTTTAGTTTAATTTTCTTACTTTACGGGTTAAGAATGCTCCAAGTAATATCTCTTGAGTATTGATGGTTTTTTTTGTCTCCTTAATTGGTCATAATGTTCTTGTTTATTTTGACGATATCATAATAGCAGGGAAAACGGCCAAAGAAAATAATAATAATATTCATAAAGCTTTAGAAGAATTGCGACGCAATGGCATGGAAATAATTTCTTCAAAGTGCAAATTTTTTTGTAAATAGGTCGAATTTTTAAGCCACATAATAACCTCAGAAGGTATCCAACTCTATCCTAGTAAACTAGCAGTTATTAGAGATTTCCATGAAATTACTCACATATCCTAGATTTCATCACCATATTTTATTGATAACAGATCGAGTAGCATAGCTATTGGGGGCGTAGTTTCTCAACGAAATGATAAAGGCAGAGAGCCACCCATTTGCTTTGCTTCCCGAGTGTTAAAAGGGGCAGAAAAGAATTATAGTACATTCGATTGAGAGCTTTGGCTATTCTTTGGGTTCCAGAGAGGTATCAGTTCTTTTTATTAGGTCAGTCGATTGAGTTGCAGAGTGATCAACGCCCCTTACGTGATTTGTATTATAAAAGTGATTTGACCTCTCGACAAGCGAAATGAATTGAGAGATTGTTAGAGTTTAATATAGTTTTCACCACATAAAATGTAAAGCTAATAAGGTAACTGATGCTCTTTCTAGAGGTGCAGTTATAGGAGTAACTACTAGGGTGAAAAAGAGGAACGTAGGACATAACCCAAAATATTGAAAAACCCCATCAAAATAGAGAAAATATAGAACATGATGTGAATTCTCCCAGAAGAGAGAGAGAGAGAGAGAGAGAGAGAGAGAGAGAGAGAGAGAGAGAGAGAGAGAGAAGGGCGGGGGGCAAAGGTGAGTATATGTGGGGTAGCCGAGGACATGACTAGGGGTGTCCAGAATGAATGCCCTGATAATACAGGTTTGATTGACCTAGGAGCTTCAGACATTAAAGAAATCCGAGAGGGACAGAAAAAAGAGGAATGGATAGAAAGAGTGCGACCAGTGATTTAAGGGGAATCAGAGAGTTATCCGTCATTTCCAAATGTGCCTCGTGAGAATATTTTTATAAAAAAAATATATCTTATATTGTGCTTATGAGAAGAGGGGAGGGGAATTTTGTGCACAGGTAGCTCGTCCTCCCTCTTTAATTAATCGAGCCCTCCACATTGTACATGCAAGTCTGTATGCAGGGGATTTAGGGAATAATAGAACATTAAGGAGAATATGTGAGTCCTTCTTGTGGTTATGAATGAAAAATCTATTGAGAATTATATAAAGTGTGTCAGGCTTCTAACTGTTTCAAATAACATTAAAATACTGTACCGGAAGCCAGAAAGTGGCCTATGATTCCTAATAAAATTTATAGAGTGCATATTGATGTGGTAGGACCATTTCTTATTGGTTTAACACATTAGTATATTTGTGTATTTGTGGAGGCATTTAATTCGGTACACTCATACTTATGCAATTTCAGATAAATCAGCGAATTCATTAGCTCAGGCGATGTGCTCTTTCATTACTAGGTTTGGTTGCCCGAAAATTTTCATAAGTGATAATGATCTTAAGTTCATAAATAAGGTGGTGATATAGGTCACGGAATAGATGAAAATTTAACACTTTTCAGTGACCGTAAATAGGCCTTCACTAAATGGCTTTGTGAAATTGCATAATAGGGAAGTAGCACGTTACTTAGTGGCTGATGACCCCTCCATTGGCACGCCATGCTTCCTACACCTGAGCTGGCTTTGAACATGGCATATAATGCTTCGCTCAGAGACACGCCTTTCATTTTAGTGTATGGACAGGATCCTGTGATACCATATATGGTACTCATTAATTTGCAACAATTGCCAAATTATTCAATTGAGGAATGCCGTGTATATTTATCAAATCTATTGAGGAGAGTAATGACCACTGAAAGGTTTTTGTAAAAAGCTAATGAAAAACACTGTTCAAAAAATGATGGTCAGTTCGAAACCGCACCGGTAAAAGTATATGTGGGTGATCGCGTGCATTTGAAATGATTACAGCCTAGGAAACAAAAACTACAGCCAGCGAATTTGGGCCCGCACCGAGTAAATAGGGTTAAATCTAACACAGTTGTGATACAAAGCATTATTAATAAAAGCAACATTTCATTTTTCTATTTTTGTGTGTGGAAGATGTGTTATTTTTTCAGGTTGATTTATATATATATATATATATATATATACATATATATATATATATATATATATATAGATATATATATATATATATATATATGTATATATATATATATATATATATTTATTGCGTCCTTAGTATCCATTATCAGTATTTTCCGCTTTTCTCATCAATTCCAAGTCCTAAGCTTTGGCTTTGCAATCTCTTGAATTTACTATATGGTTTTATTGTTTATTTAGCTTCGTGCAGTTAATACACTTTGACATTTGCGAATTACACTCTTTAGGGGAATTTTTTCCTTATCATTTCCCGAGGACTTTATCATCATTCTTAGAGGTTTTTCAAGTTTTCCACAAATTCATAATGTTATGAATTATATTCTAAAGGAGTCAACAATAAAACTTATCATAATCATCATATACATATTCAAAACTGAAAAATATCTATTAGATCTGTTAAAATACTATAACCGAAATATCATTTATAATCAGTTAATATCTTGGGCAATTCCCAGATCGCTTCCAGTCACATATTAGATATCAATGACATTAGTGAGGTCAAGAGGTGAGACATGAAATGCCACTTTCTCATTGATGCAAAGCATGTTCCCATGACAAAATGTTTATGATTTCTCTTTATGTGTGAGATGGTTCTTCATTCGATAAGTTGATCAAGAAACACAAGGGATAATTACATCTTTTTCATTATGATTCTCACTTACCGGGCTTGCAGTTTTTTGTAAAAAGGAAAAAAAAAATATTGAAAGCGAAAAAAGATGTAGATGAACAATGTGAATAACATCAAAGATCCCCATATAGATAAAACATACCACGAATAAACTATACGGTTTTCCTTTAATTTATAAGAGTTTTATGAAAATTTACTCTATTAGATATATATTTAAAAGTTATGTGGCTTTAACAAAAACTTCGAACAAAATAATTCAAAAGCCTAAAACTGTGATTTTCAATAACAGGAAAAATGGTTACAAAGTTACAAAATCAATATGCAAGAAATGAAAGCAAAGTAAGTAGTACATGAAGCCTTCAAGCTGTAGTCAAGAACAAAAACAAACACCATTCAGTTACAGAAAAACTCTATTAGAGAAACATGCAAAGCCGACAACGTCCTCCGGAACTCATAAGAAGATTGAGAGCCTCTTCTGAAATGAGAACAACCATTGGGTCTCTCTCTCTCTCTCTCTCTCTCTCTCTAAGTTTTATGCCTGCTCAAGTGACGAACCAACATTGCTCCTCTCACCAACAGACGATGCTTTTGAACTTCTTAAACGAGTAAATTACAAAGGAAAATATGAACCCATAGTCATGTAGCAAAATTTCTACTTTGGAACCTTCATTATAATGGTTGATTACTCAGAGATAACAAACTTGAATCTGTCATGTTAGTAATGGATGCATCTGTAAGAGAGGTTTGAGATCTCACGTATCTCTACTGTAACGATGATGGCTTTAGAAAGCAGAACCTGTAATTGTATCTTTGTAGGATTTACCTACACTGAACAGTGCTCCTGTACTGCAAACGATTGTTCAAATGGGGATGATTACGTTGTTTATAACAATAACCCTGATGAAAATTGAAATTTTAAATGTATTACATGTATTACAGTGCATAGTATTAATTTCTAGTCGTAATTTGTGAATTAGTTTATGTGAATGTGATGTCTATAAAAGACATTATTATATCTCTCTTAGAATCTTCAGTCAATTCTTCATGTTGCGTGTATGCTTCAGAATTTGTTGTATCAGTCAGCATTATTGAGGCAACGTATGATTCCAGTTATAGCTATACCATTTAAGTGATAAGTATACCATTGAATCTATTATTCAAAAAGTAAATAACATTTGATTATGTTTATGTAAAAAGTATAAATATAATTCCATCATTTTTATTTTCATATTCTTTTTTATTGATATCTATTGTTAAAGCTTTATCCCTTTTATTACGTAATATTCCACTATTTGTGCCTCAGGGTCACTTAAAATTGTTTGATACATAACAAATGGTTTTAACAGAAAGCTATGTCATCATGACGCACACTTTGGTACCGATTTTATGATTGCAGTACCAATATTAACAAATATATAAGCCAATATTAGCCAAAATCATTGGCTGTGAAATTCAAATATTCAGTTTGCTGCCGTACATATCTACACGGGAATCCCTTGTTAATGAAGATATAAACTCCACAGTCCCCAATGAAATTAATTATGAGAGGCCGAAAGCCCCATGGATTTCATCCTACTGTCAGAGATTTGATTGCTTCTAGGTAGAGATCAAGTTAGTTGCATCGTTTCTTGTGGTAATTAACAACACTTGGTTTTCTGTTAAAATTCTCCTTTTGTTAAGCAATATTTTGTTATATTCTTAGATTTGGCCACTGTGATTTTCTTTTTTTACATTTACAATTTTAGTGATATACTTTCTCCCTATGCAAATGATCTTGTGATTTTTTTTATTCAATTCGTTTTGTTAGGTATAAAAAGTGTTTTATTACTGTTGAAATAACTTAAAAATTATTTTTGGGGTACAATATGTTCGTTCTTTTGATGAGCAATCATATTCTCACCTTGATGTTTGAGATGGATATTTGTCGTTTTATTGAAGTTGGTTCAATGTTTAAGATGGTAACAAACTTGTTGTTATTTGTATCGTCTGTCAACTACACTCCGGGCCCTCTTTGTATGTACATCAATCTCTTGTCATTTATTATTTTGTTAAATAGAAACATTATGCAGAATCATTCTTATTTGAACTTTGACCACAAGTAAAGAGTAAATAGGAGTTTAAACATCTAGATTTAATGCGCAATAAAATATCAAATAAATATTTTGCAAACATACCGATTGAGTGTTGGCAACAACGTATATCCACTCTTTCATATCCAGACATGATGAAAAAATACATGAGATTAAAAACTGAAAACTGCCATAGTGAAATGTGGTAATTCATAATGACCAAATCATCAAGACATCAAATTCTATACCCTTTTCCGTTAACATTGGGGCACAATATTTTAAAACTTGATAGTAATGTGAGATCAGCTATATTAACCTCAACTGTATTTCTTTTAAGATTTATGATTAAAAAAAAAATGAGTTTCTGTTGCTCTTAGCTGGACATTTATGCATAAATCTTGCATATGAGGGTATAAGATTTAATGTCCTGTAACCACGCTTAAAATCTGACACGAAAAATATTGAATGCGAAGAGCACCCTAAAATAATTTTTATGTATATGCTTTTTACATCCTTTGTCATAGCAATGGAGGCGCTGGGGTGTTGAATACTTCATCTAATCTGCCCGAGAGCCTTCTAGAAAAGAAACGCGTATTCTTTTCATAACGAGGAATGAGAACCTAAGAAATTGTTTGTGCATTATGAAAGAAACAAAAAATATTCCGTGTGAGATAGAGGCAGCCTATTCATATTAAAACTCAAATAACTGGATTTTAAACAATTTAAATATCAGTGAATAATGAAAAGCTGGAGTTTTAAGTACAATTCTAATTCTTGCTTAGAAATTTTGATTATGCAGTTTTTAGTTGCTTAAAACTACGAATAAAACTACAAAAAAGTAATTTCATTTCAAACCAACATACATTCCTTATTGCGATACTAGTATTAAAGAGGCTCCAGATTATCATAAAACAAAAGATGTCAAGAATGACAAAAAAAAGTTTTGTGATGGACTCTGCAATGTGTCTTAAATGTAGCAGATGATGTCAGAAACCTCTTCCCCTTTATAAAAGTGACACATCATGATAGTGACTTATCCTATATTCAATGAATGTTGAGTTTAGAATGGGAGACAGTTCTCCGTGGTAATTTTTTAGTCGTTGGACAATATACATATTTCCAAAAGGCATGGGATCTATTCGGATTTTTTCTTTTACTTTTTGCGTTTCTTAGATCTTAGATGTTGGGCGGCAATTCCGATGTTAACCTTTTTTTTTTTTTCTTTTTTAATTTGCATTACTTTTTATCTAACTTTGACACCTCAAAGGATAAACGAGATAATTCCATCAGTAAAAATAGAAAGAGAAAAACTTTTTTAAATGACACGGAAGAGAAGAAAAACGAGACAAAAGTAAAATATAATGAAATTTGATACAAAAGAAAAAATCGAATACCATTTTGAGACTCCCAGGGCTCAATTCATGAGGATTGTCATCTCAAATAACTTTAAGGGTTCAAGAAAGGAAATGGATGGTATACTTTGTGTAGAAAAAAACAAAAGTTCATCAAAATTCCCAATTAAAAAATTCCTGACACTTTCCTGAACAAATCTGAAATGCATGATCAGATTTGTAGATCTTACATGTGACTACATAAGGTTAGATGGTGTTATTTTCCTTATTTAATTCGACAAGAATTCAACATTCTCGCACTAATTTTCAAAGCAAGTGGGTAGATTAGATCAATTAGGAAAGGCCACCTAAATAAGGAGGTCAAGGTTGTCCAATGGAAAGACAAGAGTGAGATTATTCAGAAAAGAATTATATTGTGTCACCTGCCAGGTTACCCTGATATCTTGATGAAATTATGAGTAGCAAATCAATTTTCATAGAAATGCTTTTCTGACGAAAACATATATTTTCGGTGGAAGATATCAATACACTTTAAATACTCTCTTTGAAAGTTAAGTTGGTTGTCAAGGGTGACGTTGTATTATCATTTAATTGGTTCAATAATTGCAAGGGATTTTGTCATGAGAGTCATTAAACTGATTTACATGTGTGTTTATCCTCCCACCACCTTCGCCTTTGCATTGATATTTCTATTCTCAGGAAGCTAAAACTGTTCATATGATTTATACGATTACAAATTATCATTTGCCCCGATTCGAATAAAAGATACAATCTAAAATCTAAAGAAATGTGACCAAAGTTTGGTCTCGCATTTTCTTGATTGTCAAAGCGTGCGTCACCTCAAAGTGAGAAAAATGGCGCAGAAAATTACGTCTCACTAATATTAAGATTTAGCTATATGCTTTGGCTTAACAAACAAAGTGAGTGAACACTGAGGTATCAAGAAGCCAATCAAAACGAAATTCATGTTGGAATTTGAAGGTGTTTTTGATTCTGGAAATTATAAGGAACTATTTATCAAAAGTCACATCACTCACCATCCACCAAGTGACGTGAAAGGAAAGAAGATGACACTAAAGAAAAGTCATGGCATTATAACGTATTCTTTTTACATTACGACTTGACTCTTATCAAAGGTTGAGTTGCCAAACTCGTTTCCTAGTTAATTTCATCTGTTATGTTCATCAAAGTGATACAGGAAGTTTGTCTGATTGTAAGCAAATTTTTTTGGTTCTTTATGTGAACTTTGTTGCTGTGGAAATGTTTATCTCTCATGCTTCAAGTTTGTACACAATATCTCCTTACATTTTTGGTTCATAGCTAAGTAGCTCTCAGTTACTTTTCAGTTAGCCTGCAATTATTGCTTGGACATATAGGGTCACATGACTTTTTGGAGAGAAGAAACCCGTATACCTTTTTGCAGTAAGAAAAAGAAAAGAAATATTCGATTGCAAATGGTCTGAACCAGGATCTGTGTGCGTGAATCTCTTATGTGATATTAGAATAACAGAAAATGTCTTTAAATGATCCTTGATTATACTTATTACTGAATATCCTAAAATCAAAGACATAAATGAAACCTTTTCCTGAATACTTGTAATGCCTACCTATATATATTTTAGAGAATTAAACAATTCTTTTTGTCGGGAAAAATTTAATAAACGAAATTAAATTACTTTTCAATCCTTAAATACTACACTATAGCTTAGAGTTTCTTTCATTCACTTATGTCATTCCTCAATCTATAAGGCAATTATCATAGAAAAGAAATTCCTGATATTAGTTATAAATCTCAGTTGTAGAAGGTTGAACTTATAGTATTGTCTCGTTTTATTATTCATCAATTATACTCACAAAGATTTATCGTCACCGATATTTTAGCACGTCCTTAAATCTAAATGCTGCACTTTCCGAACACGAATAAACATATTCCTATGAATAAGATTATTTAAAAAATCCTCTAAGGTATACAAAATTTGCCTCACGTTAAACCTTGCACAATCTTTTCTTCTCTAGAAAAACGAAAACACAACTTTAAAATCACAGACATTTTTACAACCTTTCACGGAAATTGTGTTTCTTCTCTTCCTCCTATCTATCACTTTCATCTGACCTTGAGAAACAAAGACTTCTTCTTCTTCTTCTTCTTCTTCTTCTTCTTCTTCTTCTTCTTCTTCTTCTTATTATTATTATTATTATTATTATTATTATTATTATTATTATTATTATTATTATTATTATTATTCACCTAGGGTGCATCTTGACTTATAGGCAGTCGTTTTACGAGTCATGGGCTTATAATATTCCGGTCTGCAGACGCCACTCATTCTTCTGTGGCTGGTTTTATTCCTAACGCATTCTTTACGTTTGCTTCCGGACTAGTGACGACGCCAATCTCGAAAGAATTCCGCTTTTCTCGCCACAGATTTTGTGCAAAAACATCCGACGCATAACAGACTTTTATGTTTCTCCTCGTTGAAAGATATCCAAGACTCTTCATTGCAGAAGGTTACGTATAATATACTATATATTGTAAATCCATATTCTATCTCCTTTTTTACGTATGGTATTGATGTTTTGAGTAATGCAATTTTCTTTCATTTTTTGTTTTTGTTTTATGATCACCATTAAATGAACCATGTATATATCACATTTTGCTTATAACTTAATATATATCAGAAACATTTCTTATTGAATTTCTTCACAGTATCTGCATGAAAACTATTTATGTTTAGCTATATAAATTCCACCAAACAATGAGTTTAGAAAATTCCCACGTCCAGATCATTTATGATTCCTGTACATTTCTTGTCAAAAAAGAATTTGGATGTAACTATACTATTATGGACAATCAATTACCTTGTAGAGTTATCACCATTATCATAGTTTATCTATCATATGGTATTGAAATGGCAAGGGGAAAATAAGAAGGAACATTATGTTTCAGCCTATGAGAGCATAACAAAAAACTTTAATATGTGTGGAGGTTTAAAAAAATGTCTTCAAGAAATGTAGAAAAAATTCGTCAGCTTCAGGAGATAAAGATTTATATTTTGACATTTGATGAAAATAAAATTTAATTACACCAACACATTATAATATCAGATTTGGAATTGAGTGCAATTAAAGCTTCTAAAAACAGATTCTTTAACATAAAAAACAAACTATTTTCTTTTTATATCGGTCTGTGCATATGGCGAACTAGATTATCGATTTGTTACAGCAATAATGAAAACTTTAGTTTAAGGATTAGACATTTATTTGCCTTGGCACTTCTACCATCGAATGAAATTCCGGAATCTTTTCAAGCTTCAAAATCACATTTATCAGAAAAAAAACCGGAAAATACTTTAATATGACTTGAAAATAATCACGTTTACGCAATGCAGGTGTTATCTGATCCTACCATTATTTCCTCCTATAACGTGGTCAGTGCAGTACATGAATCTAAGCAATTACGAGTTCTACGTAACCAAAATAAAGAAGAAGCCTGACATGGGAGGTGGGGAATCGTTATTGGAAGAGACATTTTGACTTGATAGAATAATCGAAAAGTAAAAAAATTAGGAGCAACAAGTCAGTGTTCAAATTGGATGTGCTCATCGGTGTGAAAAATCCACTAAACGAAGAAGACAAAAATTATTCGCGAAATTAACGTAAAAATCAAAATGAATTACAGTATCTCCATGGAATAGTGGATAATTTATCTTTTCAATAATCTAAACAATTTCTTGAATTTTTTAGATATTTTTGGCAACCCCCCCCCCCCAAAAAAAAAAAAAAAAATCTTATACACTGTCACCTGATATTTCGTTTGGTTGTGAACCTATTTTTAACTTTATTATGAATATTGATTACAATCGTTGTTTAGCTGTCACTACTACTTTTTCCTTAGTTTTTATTATTATTTTTATTATTATTGTTATTATTATTATTATTATTATTATTATTATTATTATTATTATTATTATTATTATTATTATTATTATTATTATTATTGGTGTTGATATTATTATCATTATTATTATTTTCATTATTACTATTTTATTATTATTATTATTATTATTATTATTATTATTATTATTATTATTATTATTATTAAACTCATGTGCAAGGTGACAGCTGGTTGTTTGCTAATCTAAATATGTTTATGCTTTGATTAACTTTTAATAAGAAACTCAGATGACAGTAGTTAGGAGTGGGATAGTTAGTACGCTAACTAGCTCCTTTTGGTATAAAAATCGTCAATAAATTCTGAAAATTTTAATATTAAAAATATATATATATATATATATATATATGTATATATATATATATATATATATATAAATATACATATATATATATATATATATATATGTATATATATATATATATATATGTGTGTATATATATATATATATATATATGTATGTATATATATACATATATATATATATATATATATACATATATATATATATATATATATACTGCATATATATATGGTATGGATAGTGTGAAAGCTGAGATGTTGAAGGAAGGGGGTGTGATTGTACTTGAATGGTTGGTGAGATTGTTTAATGTGTGTTTTGTGTTGTCAATGGTACCAGTAGATTGGGTCTGTGCATGTATTGTACCACTATATAAGGGTAAGGGAGATGTGCATGAGTGTTGTAATTCACGAGGTAATAGTTTGTTGAGTGTAGTTGGAAAAGTGTATGGTAGAGTACTGATTAATAGAATTAAGGATAAAACAGAGAATGCAATCTTGGAAGTAGAGGGTGGTTTTAGAAGAGGTAGGGGTTGTATGAATCAGATTTTTACAGTTAGGCAGATATACGAGAAATATTTAGCAAAAGGTAAGGAGGTGTATGTTACGTTTATGGATCTGGAGAAAGCATATGATAGAGTTGCTAGGGAAGCAATGTGGAATGTGATAAGGTTATATGGAGTTGGTGGAAGGTTGTAGCAAGCAGTGAAAAGCTTTTACAAAGGTAGTAAAGCATGTGTTAGAATAGGAAATGAAGTGAGCAATTGGTTTCCGGTAAGAATGGGGCTGAGACAGGGATGTGTGATGTTGCCGTGGTTGTTTAACTTGTATGTTGATGGAGTGGTGAGAGAGGTGAGTGCTCGAGTGCTTGGACGAGGATAAAACTGGTAGACGAAAATGATCATGAATGGGAGGTAAATCAGTTGTTGTTTGCGGATGATACTGTACTGGTAGCAGACACAGAAGAGAAGCTTGACCAACTAGTGACAGAATTTGGAAGGGTGTGTGAGAGAAGGAAGTTGAGAGGTAATGTGGGTAAGAGTAAGGTTATGAGATGTACGAGAAGGGAAGGTGGTGCAAGGTTGAATGTCATGTTGAATGGAGAGTTACTTGAGGAGGTGGATCAGTTTAAGTACTTGGGGTCTGTTGTTGCAGCAAATGGTGGAGTGGAAGCAGATGTACGTCAGAGAGTCAATGAAGGTTGCAAAGTGTTGGGGGCAGTTAAGGGAGTAGAAAAAAATAGAGGGTTGGGCATGTATGTAAAGAGAGTTCTATATGAGAAAGTGATTGTACCAACTGTGATGTATGGATCGGAGTTGTGGGGAATGAAAGTGATGGAGAGACAGAAATTGAATGTGTTTGAGATGAAGTGTCTGAGGAGTATGGCTGGTGTGTCTCGAGTTGATAGGGTTAGGAACGAAGTGGTGAGGGTGAGAACGGGTGTAAGAAATGAGTTATCGGCTAGAGTGGATAAAAATGTGTTGAGGGGGTTTGGCCATGTTGAGAGAATGAAAAATGGCTGTCTGCTAAAGAAGGTGATGAATGCAAGAGTTGATGGGAAAAGTAAAAGAGGAAGGCCAAGGTTTGGGTGGATGGATGGTGTGAAGAAAGCTCTGGGTGATAGGAGGATAGATGTGAGAGAGTCAAGAGAGCGTGCTAGAAATAGGAATGAATGGCGAGCGATTGTGACGCAGTTCCGGTAGGCCCTGCTGCTTCCTCCGGTGCCTTAGATGACTGCGGAGGTAGCAGCAGTAGGGGACTAAGCAGTATGAAGCTTCATCTGTGGTGAAAATGTGGGAGGTTGGGCTGTGGCACCCTAGCAGTACCAGCTGAACTCGGCTGAGTCCCTGGATAGGCTGGAGGAACATAGAGAGTAGAGGTCCCCTTTTTTGTTTGGTTTCTTGTTGATGTCGGCTACCCCCCAAAATTGGGGGAAGTGCTTTTAGAATATGTATGTATGCATGTATATATATATATATATATATATATGTATATATATATATATATATATATATATACACACACACATATATATATATATATATATATATATTATTTCCCCATCGGGATCTAGTTTCTATTCCTTCTTTTCTTTCTCTTAATTCCAGTAAATATGAGCAAAAAAACAAAAATCCTTCTCTCTCTGAATGGAAATTATCTCGATTTCTATCTGTTACGCTCATCAAAGCTTCCGATAAGGATATTGAGATACGTTCAAATTGGACATGGATAGGATCAAGGCATGAGAACTCATTTTGATAAAATCTGTTTGATATTTGGACTGTGACACGTTGTCGGGATTACGGCTGCCTGGATCTTGACAACTCGGGATAGTTTTTGTCGGGTTTCTGGCTTTCGGGTATCTGTCCGACTACGGATTAACATATGTACATTAAATGCTTCGTAATTAAAGCGGAGTGATAATTTCCTTGTGAACTGCCTTTTTATTCACAATAATCTCCTTAAATTTTTGTCAGTTTATTTGGGAGGAAAATTTCCAAGTCTTCTCAAAACTATAATATATAAAAGGATGTCGGTTCTTTGTCACCTTCCTAACATGTAATTTCCTTTTTTTTTTTTCTTCTTCTTCGTTTTCAGTTCCTATCAACTTTGAATTAGCGTTTCGTTAGGTATTGACAAGATTTTGGGGCAATTGATGAAAGTTGCCTCTATAACATGACAGCTTTTATGTCGACATTGGTTGTGAATGCAAATATACCGGTTTAGCTGCCGACTTAATTTCGTAGAGGCCTCTAATGTTCGTTCTCTGAACGAGTCATACAATATAGTTTTTCCTTCTGACATATCATGAACAAAAAGCGAAAAGGACATTAACTTTGATTTACCTTGGCATTTTAATCCTATGGATTACACATTAAAGCATTAAATGTTACCTTGTAATTTTCATCTCTGTTCCCTCCCCATTTTCACGGC
>NC_090729.1:31040748-31045748 GCF_036898095.1 Palaemon carinicauda | reverse complement strand
GAATGAGGCAGCAAAGGGAGAAAACAGGTTTGTTTTGTCACCCAGGCATTATGGTAAGAAGAAAACTCATCACCTTCGATAAGTGCGAGGCAGGCCCGGGACATTGTTTGTTATAAGTGTGGTAAGAAAGGTCATGTTAAGTCACATTGCCCTGAAGTAACTAAGTCGGTTATACCAGTTATGTTGATGGATTTTTAGGTTAGTGCCGCCTGTGTCTTCTAGTCTTGAAGGGGTGGTGAGACAGCAGGCCCTATGGTAAGGAATTTGAAGACTTTGTCTTTAGAAGTACAGTGAAAGTTAGATCTGAGGCAACTAATGGTATTATCGTTGCATTTCTGCGGGATACTGGCTTGTTCCAGTCCTGCATTCTGAAAACCTCTCTCCCTAAAAGATTTTTCATAGAAAGGTCTGGATTTTGTAATGCTTGGGGGTTTCCCAGATACAGTAATATCTTGGCCTGTGGAAGAATTATAATTGGAATATATTTTGGTAACTGGTAGGTTGAAACTGGCAGTAGTTAGTGCATTGCCTGTGAGTGGTGTGGATTGGTTAATAGGCAATAATGTGATACAAGGTAGTGGCACAGCCTGTGCATCAGGAGGTCAAAAGGGGGCTAGTGGGGTTAATGAAGGAGTTATGGTAAATGTTAAACCTGTTGTTCCTGTAACCCAAGCCCAATCTAGAGAGGAAGTCAAAGGTGGAAAAGCTGATATAAATTTGCAAAACTGCTTTCAAACCAAAACTCAACCTAAGACAAAGAAATGTAAGTCCAATCAGAAAAAAAAATATTTTTCGTTAAAGGCTATGGTTAATGTATGTGAAGTCTTTCCTACAGATTCTAGTTGCATGTTTTCAGATAGTCAAACCATAATTAGTGCTCAAAAGGAAGATGGTGAATTGAGGAGTATATATGAAGAAGCAGAGAGCTAAAGGAACAGGAGGATTTAAGTGAAGCAAGTTTTGTATTAAAGAATGATGTATTATATTGATTAATTCGTCCAGTGACCGCATCTATTGATGAAGAGTGGAAGGTAAGGGAACAAATTGTAGTACCTAGTAAATTTAGGCATTTTATTTTGCAAGAGGCTCATGGAAGTGAATAGGGTGGTCAGTTAGGAATACGAAAAACACTTTCCAAAGTAAAAGATATATTTTTGTGGCCTTCTATAAAGAAAGACTTAGTCAGACATTGCTAGTCATGTCACCATTGCCAAATGATTGGAAAACCCAACAAGAAAATTACTAAAGCACCTTTGATTCCCATCCCAGCTGTTGAACAACAATTCAAGCAAATTGTTATTGATATTGTGGGTCCTTTACCCAAAACCAAAACAGGTTTTCAGTACATGTTAACTTTAATGGACAGAACCAATAGATTTCCCGAGGTAATACCTGTTAGAGGCACTAAGAGTGGTATCGTTATTAAGCATCTCATGGACTTCTTTTAGCGCTATGGTTTGCCTCGAGAGATACAGTCGGATCAAGGTTCTAATTTAGCTAGTAGGGAGTTACAGGCTAAAATGGATGAACTTGGCATTAAACACAACTTGGCATCTTCATATCATCTGGAAAGTCAGGGAATACTTGAAAGATTTCACTCCACTCTGAAGAATGCTTTGACTAAGTATTATTTAGACTATGTTGAGGAATGGGATAAAGACTTGCATTTATTGCTTTTTGCTTCAAGATCAGCCCCTAGTGAATATCTGTGTTTTTCTCCTTTTCAGATGGTCTATGGACACAATGTGAGAGGGCCTCTTGTTTTATTGAGGGAACATTGAGAATGGAGTAGTGATAAAGTAAATTCACTTGATTATATTTTGTCTTACAAAGAGAAATTAATGGGTATTTGGCAATGGGCCCAAAATAATCTCTCTACTTCGCAGGCTCAAATGAAAACTCGTTATGATAGAAAGTCTCAAGTTGGAAATTTTGAAGTAGGAGAACAAGTACTACTGTTACTTCCTATTCCAGGTCAGTTCAGAGCTCAGTTTGTAGGTCAAGCAGTGGTTAAAAAGAAACTGAATGGTGTCTATTATTTGGTGAAAATTCCAGGGAGGAGGAAAAAGTATCAGTTATGAAGAAATATTTTTCCAGAGTTAGCAATGTTAAATCTGTTTCAGCTGTTGTACCTAAGGAAGTTAATGGATAAGAAGTGGAAATCAAATATTATGTATGAAATGGTAAAAACTTTTAAATTTTGTGTAATCCAGATAGTTTGTTTCAACATCTGAATGCTCAGGAAACTACTGATATTAAGGATTTATTCAGAGAACATCCATCAATATTTAAGGACAATCCTGTTCTTGTGCGTAGTTTGCAACATGACGTGGTACTAAAGCCAAATGCCCAGCCAATTAGACAAGCCCCTTACAGGTTGAATCCACAGAAAGCAGAAGCTGAGAGAAAGGAAGTCAGTTATATTTTGGAGAATGACTTGATAACACCAAGTAACAATCCTTGGAGCTCCCCAGTTGTATTAGTGAAAAAGGAAAATGGACAATACAGGTTGTGTTTTGACTACAGAGAAGTAAACAGCTTGACAGTTGCTGACGATTTCCCCCTGCCTCGGATAGAAGATTGCATAGATAAGATTGGTAATGCCAAGTATATTAGTAAATTAGACCTTTTAAAAGGTTACTGTCAGGTTCCTCTGACTGAAAAGGCATGGGAAATACCAGCATTTATAACACCTGAAGGTTTACTCGAATGTAAAGTAATGCCCTTTGGCATGCGTAACACAGCCAGTACCCTCCAGATAATGATGTGGATGATCACGACTGGACTGAAGGGTTGTGTAGTTTATCTGGACGATATAATTATTTTTAGTGATAACTGGAAAGACCATGTCGATAGAATCAGGGCTTTATTTCGTGCAATTGCTGACGTTGGCTTAGTGGTAAACCTTTTTAAATGCGAATTTGGAAAGGCTGAAGTTTTCTACCTAGGACATCACGTCGGACAAGGTAAAGTATTACTCAAGGAAAAGAACATTGAAGCCCGTACTAGCTTTTCCAACTCCAAAAACTCGGAAAAATGTAAGGCAATTTGTTGGTCTCGCTGGTTACTATCGCAGGTTTGTCGCCAGTTTTTCTGAAATAGTAACTCCTTTAACTAATCTTTTAAGAGAGAAATCTAGATTCTTGTGGGACGATACATGTCAACGAACCTTTTAATAATTGAAGGGCATGTTAAGCACCTACCCTATTTTGAAATCACCTGACTTTCAGAAGGGCTTCAAGTTAATGGTGGATGCCAGCGATCTCGGAGTAGGGGCATTTCTAATGCAAGATGATAGTGAAGGTATTGAACATCCTGTTTCATATTTTTTTTCAGTAAACCAATTGATAATCAAAAGAAATATAGCAAAATCGAGAAGGAAGCCTTCGGTTTAGTTTTAGCTTTAGAACATTTTGAAATTTATGTAACAGCTAGCATTGATCAAGATGTAGTGCATTCAGATCACAATCCTTTAAAATTTCTGAACAAATTTAGGAACAAAAACAGAAGGCTCACTAACTGGAGTCTTATGCTTCAGGAATATAATTTGACTGTAAAACATGTGAAAGGGAAGGACAATGTCGTCGCTGATGCCCTCTCTAGAAATCTTTGATGTCTTTTCCACTTGGATTTTTGTTTTGTTTTTGTCTTTATTTTCTTTTTCTTCCTGCGGTGTCTTCGGTACAACATCTCGTTCTTTCATCGTTCGATATCGTTGGTTTTTGGTTGTGGAAGTGATAATTTACTGGTCTTGAGGTTATTTAACGTAGCCGTTATTTTTTTTTTTTTTCAGTACATGTTGAGATATAAAATTAGCTGGAACTCGTCTATGAACTGTAAACAAAATTATATTTTTTTTTACCTTTTAGGTTGGGGGTACCACTCCCGAAAGTATTTTCGTTCGTTCATTTATATATTTATCTATTTATTTATTTTTTGGCCAACACAGTCGTATGTTTGCTGCTTGCTAGTAACTAGGTGCTGTTTGCTTGTTATTTGTTTTGCAGTCGTTAAGTATTATAGTTCTAATCTAATGATTTCTTCCTTTACATGATGACGTGGAGGCAGAGAGACTTTTTTTTTCGGGAAAAGCCCAAGTTTTTCCGTCAGTGATCCTCTGAACGCTAGAGAAGTTGGGATTGCCTCTGAGAGGTACTTATCTATATATATATATATATATATATATATATATATATATATATATATATATATATATATATATATATATATATATATATATATATATGCATATATACAGGATATACATATATATATATATATATATATATATATATATATATATATATATATATATATATATATATATATACATATATACAGTATATATATATATATATATATATATATATATATATATATATATATATATATATATATATTAATATATATATATATATATATATATATATATATATATATATATATATATATATATATTAATATATATATATATATATATATATATATATATATATATATATATATATATATATATATATATATATATATATATATATATATATATATATATATATGTGTGTGTGTGTGTGTATGTATATATATATATATATATATATATATATATATATATATATATATATATATATATATATATATATATATATATATATATATACAGAATATGTATATATATTTATATATATATATATATATATATATATATATATATATATATATATATATACATATATATATATATATACAGGATATATATATATATATATATATATATATATATATATATATATATATATATATATATATATATATATATATATATATATATATATATAGAGTATATATATATATATATATATATATATATATATATATATATATATATATATATATATATATATATATATATATATATATATAGAGTATATATATATATATATATATATATATATATATATATATATATATATATATATATATTTATATATATGTATGTATAT
>NC_090729.1:31028248-31035748 GCF_036898095.1 Palaemon carinicauda | reverse complement strand
TATATATATATATATATATATATATATATATATATATATATATCTATATATATGTGTGTGTGTGTGTGTGTGTGTGTGTGTGTGTGTGTGTGTGTGTGTTTGAGGGTGTAAGCACGTGTGTATGTGAGTAAGTGTATTGGAACGTTTAATCACAGCAGCAAGGAATGGAACATTTTTGTTTTAGAACGACAAGAAATGTAACGTGACGATTTAATCTCTTCTAAACATTCGTATTCTCAATTATGTTAAATCTCTTTACTTACGGGATTATACTGTTTAAACATAGTTCTTTTAGTAAATACTCAGTAGAATAATGTAGACAAACTTGAAAAATAACTTCTATACACAAGGATTTTCAGAGGTGTTATAGAAATAAAGCAATAAAGCTTTTGCTGAATTCCAGTAAGATTAATATATATGATAATATTACTGTTAATGTTATTCTTTTATGAGGGTTTGTGATGAATTTGTATATGTAGTTCAAGACAAAACTACAGATTTGTTAAAAACACTTATCTGTAAAAGGTATGTATAGTTGTATGACAGGCTGCTAAGGATCTTAACAAATAGCCGAGCTGGACTGGTTTATTCAAATGACATAACAAGCTCATATACAAGCGGTTGAGGATAACAATGGCATGGACACTTTAACAATGTGAAACATGCCATGGTAAGCTTAAACAGATTTAGCTATTATCAGAGAGAGAGAGAGAGAGAGAGAGAGAGAGAGAGAGAGAGAGAGAGAGAGAGAGAGAGAGAGAGAGAGAGAGAGCATTACAGTGTATGAGAGCGTATGGGATACACACGTACATCACATTCTCGTAGTAGATGTTAACATAAGGTTATTTTACACTATTTTTATATGTACATAACATTAATAGAAAAAGAAAACACACATTTCTAAAGAAGCAATTGACGAGCCCATTCATAAATAAAAAAAAAAAAAAAAACACACGCACGCACACACACACAATAAAAAAAACATAGACGATAGAGGGATAGAAGAAACATAGAAAGAATCAAGTATCATTATATGGAATATGGAAAATGGATGACAAAAATCAATTAATTTTATAAAAATATAAGTGAAAAAGCAATAATTTTTTATATTTTTTTGTTTCATTCCTTTCATTTCTTCATAACGAAACGAAAAACAGAAACGCTTGGGAAACGAAAATAAGAAAAAGTGGGAAGATGAAGATGAAATTCAATTGCAAAAAGGAAACAAGCTTCGTATAACAAGCAGTATCATCTATAATATAAGTGACATTTTACCTGGGAAGAGATGATAATCTTTTTAAGGAAAGTTAAAGGCAGTTGAAATCTTGGCCTCTACTGTGCAAAACAGAAAATCTCTCTTGTGTCCCTCCGAAGAAGAAAGACCTCTCTCTCTCTCTCTCTCTCTCTCTCTCTCTCTCTCTCTCTCTCTCTCTCCTCTCTCTCTCTCCTCTCTCTCTCTCTCTCTCTCTCTCTCTCTCTCTCTCTATTAGCATATATGGTATATTTAAATATTTCTATATTCTAGAGTTTACTAAATTTAAGAAAGAGCATCTATGATTTTCTATGAAACGCAAATCTTTCTTGAGTTAAATGTCAATTTATTTAGGATAGGATTCAAGTACATTTTAGATTCTAAAACCAGGTAATAAAGAGTTTGGTATTTCCTTGAGAAATATCTTTTTCTGTTTGATATGCTTGCTAATTCTGCTTACTCCTGCCCTAGCTACACTGATCTATCAGTGCGTTTCTCCAGTATCCTTAAAACTATGGTGTCATGTTATGTAAGCCCCTCGGAATAAAATTAAACTCAATTGAAGGGCTGAAGTTGAACATAATCATTGAAGCAAATCTGAAGGTCTTGTCAATTATCGGTTGTCCCAAATTTCTCTGGAAGCCACTCCTTGACTTGCAAACTTTTCTCAAATATAAAGCGAGTTTCACAGCTGCAAATAATTATAAAACACCAAGTCACTATATTAATGGTGGTAGAAAACAAAACAATTTTGAAGAATAAAGTTTAAAAGAGATAATCTAATTCCAAATCTTCGGTAAAGTCCTAAAGAGAGAGAGAGAGAGAGAGAGAGAGAGAGAGAGAGAGAGAGAGAGAGGGGGGGGGGGGGGATTAATAGATAAATATTAAGCCGGCTAACGTGTAATAATAGAAAAAAAAATATTGTTTTTTCCTGCATTCGTATTTTTGATATAAAGTCACCAACATAGTTAGGATTATGTCAAGGAGAAAAATAGGAAGAGAGCAGAAATAATATTATTATTAATAATAATAATAATAATAATAATAATAATAATAATAATAATAATAATAATAATAATAATAATAATAATAATAATAATAATAATAATAATAATATGATTCCCTTAACCTATTCAGCCTACCTGACACTATGGACAGCTGAAAAGTGAACCACTTCAATTTGCGAAACTACATTGCAAATTCATTTCACCGTTTGGCCGCCGCATAATTACTGCACGGAAATATGCCCTAATTTCGGCTATATGCAGGTTTTCATAATTATAGCTTCCTCTTGGTGCCTAATTATTATGGCCTATCTATTATCCTAATTTGTATGTTTCTGAAGGAGAATTTCAATGATTTTTTTCAAAATACTATCAACATAAAAGAGAACGTAAATATATAAGTCAAATATATTTTTTTAATTTACACCAACGACTGATTTCCTGGTGTGTAAAATCCAAGGTATATTTCTAACTAATCTGACTGTATAAATTTTTTTTTTTTATTTTTTTTTTTTGAACCAAGAACGCCAATGAGTAAAGAGAAGTATTAAAAAATCTCACGTTTTCAAGGAAAGTTGCAATTGATACAACCAGAATGAGCCCTAGGTTACTAAGCGTTGAATGACTCTCCTACGCTGAAAAAAAAGCGAAGGCATAAGAAATAAATTAAGAAATGAGAGAAAAGAGACAATACAGTAGATATAAAGGACAAAGAGTCAGCTATAAGAAGTGAAATGAAAGATAATTTCCTTGTCCTGAAAACAAGCAATAATGAAATAGGTGTAATTATAACAGATGAAAATAGCGACAACTTTAATAAGGACCATTATTAGAATGAGGGTGATGAGACGAAAGGGATTATAACATGAACAAAGGAAACAATTAACGAAGATGGATGAGAGTTAAAAAAAAATGAGTTACGTCCAAAAGTCCAGGCAAAATCAAATTGAAAATAAAATACTATTTTTAATCAGCCGAAAGTTTTAGTTTATATTTTTAGCATAAGACATTTTGATAAAATTAAGACTCATTAGCACACCATCATAGAACAAAAAATACCACAATAATGTGTACTAAAATTCTTCATTATTCTAAGTATTTTTATTATAATCGGTATTTTTAAATGTAAATAGTCATGATATATGACTTATAGTAATGCATATCACCAATATGATAAAAGCTGACTCCAATAAAATATTTTTTTTTTCAACAGTCAAGAAAGATGGCATGAGTTTTCATCTTTCAATATACATTTGGTTTTACGATTTCTTTATTTATGAGAAATGTGTAACAAAATACACAACTGTTTACAAACTTCAACAGTTTAGACAGAAAAAGTGTTAGGAAAATATTATGGTTGATTAGTGATATTAAAAATCAGACATTTCATGTGTTCTGAAATAAAGGAAATGAAAAGCACTCAAACGTTGTTCCAAAAACCATTGCTTTAACTGACGTGTTATTCATGATAACCAGTGTTAGGAGCTTTCTTTTATTTCCTAAGATCTAGTAATTATGAAGCACTACCAGTGCATACTAATATACTAATTTACAAGTTATCTTGTTTATCATTAATGCTTATTCAAATTATTCTTAACCTTCATTCATTATAATGATTAACAATGGAATACAAGAAAAATAACCATAAACCTAATAACCGAATCAAAAGACCATAGCCTATTCATTGTATTTGTGGAATAACCTAGTTTGATAATTGACCTTAGTCAAGATGATGGCTTTATAAAGTTAATTGTTCAAACATTTATTAATGTGGTATGGGAACTTTGCATTATTTAAACAGGTATTTAAATACCATTTAGAATCCATCCAATAATTTTAACGCAATTACTCAAATTTTCATTACACCCCCCCCCCCCTTCAAAAAAAAAAAAGGCTAATGTCTTCCTAAAATTTTCAACTACATCCAACTTCTGGGTATAGTTAGGTAACATTGTTATGTTGACGCATAACAGGGTTAAGTTGGGTGTATTGACTTACAAGATAAATATAATTTTTCTTTTAATATGTAACTTGATGTGAATGAGAAATAACTCTTGAATGAGGAATTCAGAAAAAGCAAGATTACTTATAATGTTCTGAAGAGTTAAAAAAAAAAAAACTCAATGTTTAGATCTCATTCCAGTGGGATTATCTATACAGTAAATGGGATTGTAATTGTAGATTATTTTCAATACGCCTAACATGGCGTAAGGGTATAATAATAATATTAGAAGTTGAAGAAAGGCTTATAGAACTGGGAGCTATTAACTACTTTTTTTTGCGGGGGGCGGGGGGGGGGAGGAAGTTGACTGATCCAAACCAATTTTGTTGAGGTTTTAAAAGGAGCATTGGCCATTATAATATATTCAAAGCGATATGTTACAATGATTAAATATATGATAAAAAAAATCAGCTCATAAAAAAGGAATGATACAAGGATTTGGATCTGGTGAATATTTCAATCACGTTGAAATTTCTTGTCCAATAGTTTATAGTGAAAACTTCATCAATCTAATTGGTATGCTTCATACAGGTATAGGTATTTCCATGCTGATTGATATTGCACTTTATGGAGTTTTTCCTATAACTACATTATACAATATTTTATTATATACATCACTGACCAATTTATGCTGTTATCAGGAAAGGTTATTTCTGGTACGTCTGATTTTGCCTGATAACTAAACTGCGATGAATTGTAACGCAAGTATTTCACACGCTCATACACTGTAACGGCATTTAATTTTCTTTATATCTCACTCTCAATGCTCCCCACGGATAACAGATGCTGTTTAACCTTGAATTTTTCAAAATCTAATATATTTTTTTCTGGAATGCAAGATCTTCTAGTAATTGCTAATTTTCTTCAATGGCGGGGAAAAACTCGACGAAAGTAATAGATGAGCCTCTTAAGAAAAGAAAAGTTATGAGAGAAAGAAAAGGACTCTATGAAGAGGCTCTGATATTTTAGGAAAGATATAAAAAAGTGACTGGAAAGGAGGAAAAACTGATGCAAGGACAGCCTCGGAACAAATAACAACACATCTATTTATAGACTCCTATGGGTCAAATAAGTATTAAAATTCCACGTTTCCAGTCAACAGCTTATGTCAGTAAGGTTGAAATTAGCATAAAATCATATATCATAACAATAAAAGACAATCGAAATTATCTTTTCCAGCAGTTATTCTCAGAAATTAACACACTGAATATCTTTTATCATATATGAGTATAAGGAAGACCCAATCGTTCCATTTTCAAGAAAGAAAATAGAGAAATGAATTGATGAGTTCATCGTTTTAGACAGATTTTTAGTGTAATGATTCGGTGAGTAAGAGCATTTGTTTGAGCAGATATTTTTAGGAGTGATGCGTTGAGTCTATGTTTGTGGGTATATATTTTAAGGAGTGATACGGAGAGTGTAATTTTTGTGAGTTGATATTTTGAGGAGTGACCGGATGAGTATAGCCATCTCTGTGAGAACATACATTGAGAAATGAAACAGTTATTTATTAGGGTCAGGTATATGGAGCAAAGAATGCATCAAGTCTAGTCTTGTGAACAGATATATGGAAAAATTATCAGCGAGTCTACCATTAAAAACTGATATTACAGGGAATGATAAAGTCAGTCCACATTTTTTACCATATTCATAAAGGAATCACCCGTAATGTAAAATGGAACGACCAGTTTTTATGGCCAACCTTTTGAGCAGATACGTTGAGGAACAACCTGATAGGTCTATTTGTGTTAGTAGATATATGGTAAAATGACCAAGAGTTAGCAAATATATAAACTTGCTGAACCCAGTTTTTCTGAGCAGATATATGTAGGAATAATTCGGTGAATTCATTTTTGTTAGCATATACTGTATACCAGGAATGTCATAGTGGTTAATCTTTGTGAGCAGATATACCGAGTAATGACCTGCCTAGCCGATCATTATTCTTTTGGTTCACGGAATTTTACCTGTTTAAGCGTCACAGCATACATTTGTGGTATACCTATCCGACTATAACATTCACTGGCATGGAATACCGGACAAAAATTGGCATTCTTTAACGTATTTTATAAAGAAAATAACTATGGACTAATCGCTAAACAAAAGTATGAAATATCTTAAAATAATTATCTTTGATGAAGAATATATGCAAAGATGTAAAAAAAAAAAAAAACTCGTCTTTATAAGACATCAAATCCTCTTATTTTGCAATATCATTGTTTCCAGTCGAAGGAGAACAGAAAATCGAATTCCTTATTCTCTAGAGTTATGATACTTCTAAACGATCAGAAAAGATCTGCCGATTACAGCCTTGGCTTTCTGACCAAAATCAGTTTTCTCACCATAAGATAAGAAGTTGCAAAAATTGATGATTAGTTGTGAGAGACTTGAATCTCTCTTCAAGTTAAGATATGAAAGTTTATTGAAAATTAGAGGAAGGAGATGTATTTCCATTTAACAATATTACAGACGAATTAACGGCAGACGTAATGATAACAGATAGTAGAATGTATTTTGTAATATTATTTATAGATATATATTGCTAAAAGGTTCCTTATACCTTTTTCAGTAACAACGAAAAAAAGAACCAAATATCAAACTGCGAACAAATTATTCATAAACTAAAGGAAAAGAGAAATAATAATTTTCTGTCATACAGTTCTTCTAGATATATAACAAAAGATAATTCCTGCAAACATTTCTAAGACAAAAACTCTAATCGTTGTAGACGTAAGATCTCATCCAGTAGAAATAGCGACATTCTTTTACCACTGCAGAAAAGAAAATAGTTTTGCTGGGAGGAATTAAATGGAAGAGAATAATCTGCCTGGATATTTCTCAATCACTTTAACGGTTCCAACGCAGTCTCACTTTTGAAAACGGCATTGAAGGTAATAAGTTAATTCGTGTCTTATCTGTCGTAAAATCTATTAGGCATGAGTTAAATTGGATATGTGAAAAAGCTAGAATAGAAGAATTTGGGATAAAATCATTATATTACTACATTCTCGACTCATCAAGTAGCATTGAAATACGTATTATTTAGTGTTTTTACTTCCAAATCTATCACAAATGATAATGCTTATAAAAAGATCGGATAGCAAGAGAATAAAACATCTTTTGATGGTTTTATTCCGAATTGTAAATTTCCTGTTGGGATTTTGAAAAATTACCCTTTTTCAAACATTAAATATTACACTATATTACAAACGTTGTGTAGAAAACAAAAAAGAAAAGAATTG
>NC_090729.1:31010748-31023248 GCF_036898095.1 Palaemon carinicauda | reverse complement strand
GTAAAAACCATAATTTTGTATGGCTATCTATATAATATATAAATATAAGCTTTAGCATAACCTTACACTAATTTTTTCAAGCATATACTTTGTTCATGCTTTAGCTTGAAGTGTACCCAGTCACCTTCAACATCATATATTTCATGAACATAGAGAAAATCACCTAAAATATTATCTTTTTTTGACCAATTCCAAATTGAATCAAACCTTTTCTATGGTGACCTTGTAAGAGGTCGCTTTCAGTCTGTTGAATAATTCAAATAAAATAGAAGTAAATTGGAAGTAACGAAACATTATCTATTTTTCTGGTAATATTCCCAGGATTTGCTGTCTAAATAGATTTGATATTAGTCTTAAAGAAAATAAAAACACCGTCCAAATTTAATATTTTGGCATCTACTTTGTATGTAGAACTTTGGTCATTATCGTCAGTTATTGCTGCTATAAATCTACTGAGAAACGGTGAAAAAAATTAAGTAGGGTGATCTGCTTTACTACCGAGTATTAATGACTGCCGTTCTTAAGTTTTGTTTCCGAGTTTTTAATTTGAACTAACTGAAATTTGTTTGTTTCAAGCATTTTTTATCGTAACTTTCTGCGAATGAATATTCCTATAAGTTGTTTTTCCATTTTATCATTAATGTTTTCTTGTCCCTTTCGTTTTATACAACGAATTTTCCTTCTTCCTCTTGCAGTGAAGAGCCTGCTAAACGTTTGCTTTCAAATAAAGGGGAATGAAATTTACCATTATTGCAATTGTTATCAAAGATGATCTGAATACTGTTGAAAACTACAACGAAGTATCCTTTCCTGATGTTGGAGACGAACTCAACACTACAATATATGAAGATTATTGTTTAGAGACCAGTTGGGCATTATTTTTTTTTTTGATATACCGTTTTCCTATAGTGTTAAATCAAGTTGGATACACATTGACGAAAAAAATGAATTAACCAAAGTTATCTTTGCCTAGTTTGGCCTATTTCCGTTTTACAAATTATTTTAAATTATCTCTTTCATAGGTGCCATGTTTTTTTTTTTTTTTTTTTTTTTTTTTACCAGCTTTCACAGAATTCAGGGTATTTCTTTCTGTATATGTAAAGATTTATGGGGATACAGACGCCAGTAAAAAGGAGGATATTATGAGGAGGGTTAAACGGAGGATTCTTTGTATGGTTTGAGCAATAGAATACGAACTCTATAAGTGAGGGTCAAGGTATAAAACGAGAGACATGGCAACAAGACCACTTACACCTATCTCTTGAATACTTCGACTATTTTGAGATAACTGGTGCAAACTACTTTTGTGCTAAGATAACTAAAACATATTGAAAATCTTAAATGTTTTACACAAGTAGCTACTTGCATACGGGAAATATATTATCATCTGTGATGAGGGCGGGTCTGGGAGCTTGGTGCTGGGTTACCCAGTGGTTCATATTCTCTGGGCTACGAGATCAAGCCTCTATCAATGCTCTATATGTTTCACGAATGAAGAACGTGAATGTAGGTTCTGATCGTATGTGTAAATCTCTGTTCTCTAAGATATTATCCAACAGATCAGGTCCGCTCATGAATGACTTATAATCCTTTAAATATTACACTATAATATAATATCCGTCCAAAAATAGTTTAAACATGGGACTGAAAGGTGTTTCTCACTGTGCAAGACAACAAAATTCTGTGAAAGTCTCCTATGCTCTGTAGAAAGGCTTTGACTGGAAAAGTATGTACTCTATTTACGGCACTAATTCAAGGTTGTTTGTTATTATATATGTTTATTTGCTAGTCATTGCTTTTCACTTGTGTTTTTGTGTATGATTCGTAGATTTTGATGTAATTTCAAATAAAGTCAGCAACTGTCTACAACAGGTATTTGTCTAGTGGCAATTACACGCATTTTAATCAAGGTATGCCTATGAACATAAAGGATAACAACTAGCTTTTTTATTCAAATAGCCCTACCAAATCATCGAATATGGTTTTTATTTCGGAAAAATATATTTTAAGTTACGATCTAATTTGCAAAAGTACGCAGAGATGTCATCATTCATAAAGTATTTGGTCGGGGAGTCTAGTAAAGACAAATGACGTTTTACAAGCACCTACCTACACCCCTGCTACATTTAGCTGTTGGCCTTTATTTTTTTTTTCTCCAATACGTGCCTTAGATATCAGCATTATACATCACTGCATATTCTTTTCCCCATTAGGTCGTCACTTCAAATAGCTATTTCAAACAAATACGAAAGATGCCTGAAGCGTGGTTAAGACTTTATCATTAAAAATCATGTAGAACCGACCTTGCCATAATCAGTAGTGTTCTCATAGTACTGTAAGTTTAGTAGATAGGCCTCTATTCCTCTATTTTCACAATCTTCTGCAATTTATATACTTAGTGTTAAACTATTTTCAGACGCACTTTGGAGAAGACATACAATCTATATTTTTCTTTCTATTTCAACATTTAAATGATTGAAGAATGTTCATAAGCGGAAAGGTCACAAGGTTAGATCACTGAGGTTTTGTGCAATCATCATCCTTTCCTCCTACGCCTATTGATGCAAAGGCCAGTCGTTTCTATTTTAAGCTTTTAATTCAATACTTCTCCATTCATCATTTCCGACTTTGTGCTTCGTAGTCTTCAGCCATGTAGGCCTCGGTCATCCAACTCTTCTAGTGCCTTGTGAAGCCTAGCTGAACGTTTGGTGAACTAATCTCTCTTTTAGAGTGCAAAGAGCATGCCCAAACCATCTCAATTTATCACCCATCATGATCTCATCCACATATGGCACTCGAGTAATCTCTCTTCTAATCTCATTGCTACTACTGTCTTGTCATTTAACAAATATCAATATGAAGTCTTTGTTCTCGAATCTAATAAATAAAATGGAGATTTTTTCATTATCATTCAATGACTCACGTCCATACAGTAACACCAATCTAACTAAACTGATATAGAATCAAATTTTTTTTTTTATTTAATTTTAGGTGACTGGATATCAAAATTTTACTTAAACCTAACCATTGCCTGATTTGCATTTTTTCAATCTTTCACTAAACTCTAATTCTGAAGAGCCTGTATTATAGATCATAATTCCTAAATACTTAAATGACTTTACCTCATCAATTTTTTTCTCCTTGCAATGATATTTCATCTTCCTTTGTGTACTCCGTTCTTAATATCTCTGTCTTTCTTCTATTTATCTGCAGCCCATCCTCGGGGGATATTTCATTAATTTTGGTAAGCGAGCATTGCAAATCCTGTGGTGTTCAGCTAATGAGGACAGCATTATCAGCACACTCTAGGTTTGCCTAATTCCTTTCACCAATCCTCTACAATCCTTCTCCACCATCTCTGACTGTTCTACGCATTACAAAATCCAGGTGAACTATAAAAAATATATTTGATAACACATATTTTGGAGTACTTAACTTTTCACTGGAAATTCATTAGATAAGATGCCATCAACATTAACTTTGCACTTGCTATGTTCATGAACGGACTTAATGAGATTTACATATTTAAGAGGAAATCCATAATAATACAGGACTCACAAAAAAATTGGCCGGTTCACACTATCAAAGGATTTTCCATACTACACAAATGCCATCAAAAGGTGATTTCTACATTCTACGCATTAACGTACAACAGGTCTTACAATGAGAATTATGTCAGTGCAAGTTTTACCCTATCTAAATCTCGCTGGTCTCATAAAATAAGCACAGAATATATTTTCACTACATCTGACGTGTTTTACGCCTCTGTAATTTTTGCAATTAGTCAGGTCTCCTTTATTACTATTTTCACCAACACTCCTAACTCCTATTCTCCAGGTTTGGCTTCTTCATGCCACATTCCACAAAATAATCTTATAATTATAATAGGAGTCATTTAATTTTCGGCCACTATCATCTTGGCAGATATTCCATCGTATCTTGGGCTTTCCATCTCCTTCTTTTGCTATTTTCACCAGCACTCCTAACTCCCATTCATCAGGTTTTGTCTTTTCATGCCATATTCAAAAAAAAATAATCTTGTAAGTGGTATGAGGGTTACTTCATTTACGGCCAGTATTATCTCGGCCGATATTCCATCGTATCCTAGGGCTTTCCATCTCTCCTTTTTTTTTCCATCTCTCTTTTGATGGGTATATGTTTCTCCTTTGCCCCAGTCGAGATTTCAATAACAATTCTATGAGCATTTCTTGCACCATATCCAGTTTCTTAATTCATAGCTTTGTCAGCCTATCTTGCAATTTTCATTACTTCCTCGAAAATTTTCAACAATCTATTTTTGTCTTTGTCTCTTTTTTATACTATCCCAAGTATCACTCGATATTCATGGCTTTCTCCTCGTAACTGCGTGTCCCAAGACTTCACCACTAACCGACTAATATATGTTCTTAATATCACACCACTCTTCATCAATTGTCTGTACTTCGTCTCTTAAATTCTAAGACTGCAAATCAATTCCCACATTCAATGGCAAATGTTTCTCTATGTTCTTCTTCTAAAAGCTTAGTGGTTTCAAACCTAGGCCTTCTATCCATATCTTTGTTAGGTGCTTTAAGTTTTAATTTCAGTGTGGCAATGAGGAGCTAGTGATCACTACCAATATCGGCACTTCTATACCTTCTTACATTTCTCAGAGCCCTCCTTCTCTCTTTATTAATTAATGGTAATGGTATCTATCTGATTTTTATAATTGCTATATGGGGAAGTCCATGTATTCTTATGAATGTTTTTGTATTGAAAAAGAGTACTGCTAAAGACAAGATTCTTTGCGGAATAAAACCTTATGAAATGTGTTCCCGTTTCAATTTGCAACTTCGCCAAGACCCTTGACACCCATCACACTCACTATTCATTGATTATTTTTCCAACTTTAGCAATGAAGTACCAATAACAATTTCAATTTCTTTTTCAGGGATCTCATCTATTACCCTTTGCAGTTCATGGGATTCATATTTCTTTTCTTCGTAGTATTCACTTTCAGTTCTTCATAGTAATTGTGCAATATCTTATACTATTAGAGAACGAAGATTATATCGTCGAGAAATATACTAAACACAACCATGAAATGCATTAAGTATTTTTTTTCCACAACTCGTCCATATATTTGACACCACTCCCTCAGAGAGGAGAGGAATATATGCTAATAATTTTAGTAGAAGGAATTTTTCTTTTTCCTCGAAGTTATTTACTTTTTCACTTTAGATTGGTGGCGGTTTGTCTTATACAGAACTCGAATAACTTGCTTGTCCAATTTTGATTTTTTCCAACTTGGTTGGTGTTTAGTACCTCATTTAGGTTAAATGGCAGTGCTACAGTTTCTTGCACTAAGGATGAAAAAATTTTCTTGCTCGTGTTTGATAATCGACCAAAAACGGTCAAAGATTGAAAGTCGTTCTGGGGGTTATAGCCATAGAAGGCTGTGAAAGATTTTATTGCATCAAGTTGAGTAAACAACTATGTTTTCTCATTTTTATGATAATATATTTATTTTCTTTTTTTCTGGCTGTTTAGCTTTTGATGTGTTTGATAATACAAAGATTGATATATATATATATATATATATATATATATATATATATATATATATATATATATATATATATATATATATATATATATATATATATATATATATATATATATATATATATATATATATATATATATATTACCAATCCTTACTTTCTATTGAGTTTATTTTTATGAAATGCATGACTGTTCTTGATAAAAGCAATAAAATTTTCAGTCGAATAATTGATTAATATATTCATAGATGAGCATTATATTATTCTAATGTTTTTGACACCTATCCTAAATTATGATGGAATTTATTAACAATTGATACATTAATTTATCAAACACCATTTTAATCTTTCTAACCAAATTTTACTTGTTTAACTTTCCCTCGTCTTCTCATTAACTACTTTTCCTTTATAACTTTTGTCCGGTTTTTCTATTAGTCCAGGTTCTACTCTCTCTTTTCCTAATTACTTTTATTGCCACATCTTTCTTCCCTTTCTTTTTCAACTCAAGTTTAAATACACAATATTATAAACTTATGAGTAGACACTTGAAGGTTTTAGGTGGCAGTGAGGTTATTAGAATTGATTAGTCCTCGAACCCTGTTAATCAAAACCTCATTTTTCCTTTGAGCCACCTTCCCTGTACTAACACCTAATCGAAGTCTATATTTTGTATACATTGTCTTTTGCCTAGTGGTAAATTATATTAGCAGCCATGATTATCACGTCAACTACTACCAATATTACGGAAAAGATACTTTCTTCTCGCATAATAAGACTATTCATCTGACACAAATGGATATTGGCGTTGAAAGATCTCCTTTATGGCATCATTTTTTTCATTTCTTAGGATTTACAGAAATCCCAATTTTTCAAATAACTGATTTATTTTTTTCTAGAATTTCTCATTCAAGGGATATAAAAGTTTACAATTGCCTTCGACTATGTTAATTTTTTTTTTTTTTTTTTTTTTGATGTATAAGGTACGAATGTGAGGATATATATAAATATTCATTTTTTTAAGTTGGGTGATTCAAAAGATTACGTCACACAACTTTAAATTAAATTTTCTAACTGTTTCTCAGGACGTGTTTTCACTGGCAAGTCATACTTTTTTAATCCATACATGACTGTTAGTTGCTTAACTACGATACTCCATTCTATTGAAAAACAAAAGAATATAAAGTTTAGAGGGAATTGATTCTTTGAAAAAAATGTTCTTATCTCATTCCCATTCCATATTGAATCAAGAAAGATTTTTCCTGTTTACCGTCGGAAAAAATCCTTGACAAATGAATTTATTGTCATTTGTGTGTTTTTGTTGTTAATTTGTATGATTTGATTAATCGATACAATCTGTTTTTTCAAACGGTTTTATTTTCCCTTTTCTTTGAATTTCATCATGGCTTTGGCTTTTATATCTTATCTAATTTCTCGTTTCCTTCCATTTCTATCATAATTTCTTTGTGTCACTCATGACATTTCCTCTAATGTGAAAACTAAATTTTAAATATCTTAAAGTTCCTATATTTTTGCCGAATGGGTCATTGTGTGTCTCCTAATAGTTTTCTTAGAATTTTTTTTTTTTGAGATTTTGAGTTATGAAGCCAGAGACCATAACATTCCCTTGGCTAACCCGTTACTGTATTTTTCAACCTGCATTTACTACTGTTTTAGATGCGAGTTGTTAGGGGTATTTTTTTTTTTTCTATCTCTTAACGATGTGTTTTACATATCTATTTTGATACACTTTGCAGTTCTAAGATATCCCTTACACATCATAGTTGATTTGTTTGTGAAAATCAGTAATCATAACATCTGATTACCTCCTCCAAGGATGTTATGCCATCGAGTCGGTTTATAATGGTGTTTCTCTGGACCTTATCTGTATGTCTATGGACAGGATTGCGTCAAAACTACTCGACAGATTTGGATGAAAACTTCACCAAGGATAGATCTTATGTCTTGAACAACCTCATTGACTTTTGGAACTGATCCGGATCTGGATCCGGATTCTAGTTCCAGATTTACCTATTTTGTGTGTCTGTGGTCAGGATTAATTAAAAATTACTCTCCATATTTTGACGTGATTCTCACCACAGATAGATCTTAGGACATGGACGACCCAATCATAGTTTGGAGATAGCCCGAATCCAGATCCAAACTCTAGATCCGAATTTTCATTTCTCACCATTTTAGAGATAACGTCATAACTACTCGACCGATTTTAACCATTTTACTGTGTTTGTAGACAGGATTGCGTCAAAAAGGCTTGACAGTTTTTGACGAAATTTTCACAACAGGTAGATCTTATATCATGGAAGACCCCCATTGAATTTTAGAGATGATGCGGTTCCGGATCCAGATATGCATTCGTTACCATTTTAAAGATAACATCAAAACTACTTGACAAGTTTTACCGAAATTTTCATGACATAGATCACAGGTCATAGACGACAATTTGAATTTTGAAGATGACCCGGATCCGGATCTGGATTCTAAATCTGAATTTGCCTTTTTTGCCATTTTAAAGATAATGTCAAATGGACGACTCCATGAACCTTTAGTGGAGGTAAGAAATCTCTGGTTGCTCCTGTAGTGTATTATAAGTGATATTCCTATCTGTCTTTACTTCATCTTCTATTTAGGAGTAACTTCTCAACATTGATCAATTTGAATTCAGGAGCTAATGAGAAGTTTAAACTAGAATTAATCATAACGGGTTATTAGATTAGAAGAATATAGTAACACAACACAAAACAACACCAAATGCAACCACTTTTAGTCCACTGCAATTTTCGTTTGGCCAGTTTTAGTCACCATGCTCTTGGTGGAACTGATGAATGTAAGATTAATAAAAAAAAAAAAAAGAGGTAGTTTTCTATAATAGGCGATACAATTTAACTATCTAGGGGTATTTTCCTTTAGCATAACTACTTCATTTTAAATCTTACTATCTGTTGATAGGACATTTTATTCTATTTCAACTTCATCAATACCTGTGTTAAATTGATGAAACATTTATTATACCCTCAATGGTCTCTAACGAAAGGTAATATCTTCATTTTCCTTGGGAGCTAATTGGTCATCTTGATTTAAAAAAAAAAAAAAAAAAAAAATAACACTGCCATGGTGGTACCCCCGGATCTCCAAACTCATTGTTACACATTTATTTTTTTTATGAAAATATTCCTACAGAAATCAATATGGGGGATAAAAACATACATGACTATCTTCAGAAGAACTAAGTATTTGGAGAGTGTTGTCTGATAATTGTAAGAATTCTGGGGAAATGATCGTTTTAAAAGGTAACCTCCGTTGATAATTGTTTATAAATTGTTCCTAATTTACAGCTGTATTTGGTGTATTCGTCCTTAGGTCACCATATATTATAGTATAAGTCTGAGGTGATTGCTTAAGCATATTTATATACAGGTATTGCAACAAAGGTCATTCTTTTTTCATTGCAAATGTTTGAATTCTTGCATTACACGAGTTATGAAAGGGAAAATAGAGATGTTTGGTTTCATTGGTTTCAGTTCCTATTTCATCAGTATAGATGCTCACAAGAACGTTAGCCAGATAACCGCCCCCCCCCCCCAACCCTATGGTGCCCAGCCAAAACAGTGGCCACCCCAATAAACATCTTAGACTTACAGCTCCGAGCTTGGAAAGATCTGCTTTCATGTAAATGCTAGGCAAACACGTTACCACTTTTATGAAAAAGGTCAAGGTATACCTAAGGATAGAAAGACACTCTGCCATATTTCCTACTGACCCCAAAAAGTTCTTATAGCAATATCTTTTGGGAATGGACCACCTATTCATCGATTAAATTATTTCCCCTAAAAGACACAACCGTATTTTCTTTTTCTTTCGTGTGTTTTTTTCATGTCCTAGTGTCTATTTATTTTTGGCAGATCAACTTTTTTTTTATGTTTTAATGCATATTATATTATTTTTTCTAAACATTTCTTTAACAATGTAATAACGATTTGACCTCCAGTTATTTATCTTTTTTATCTTTATATGCTTCCTTTATTTCTGTTTCCTTTCTTGTTTCCTCTCCCAGTAGGGTTGTAGTTTGGTTAATAATAATAATAATAATAATAATAATATTAATAATAATAATAATAATAATAATAATAATAATAATAATAATAATTATTATTATTATTATTATTATAATGAAAATAATAATAATATTGATTATTACTATTATTATTATTATTATTATTATTATTATTATTATTATTATTATTATTATTATTATAATAACAACAACAATAATAATAATAATAATAATAATAATAATAATAATAATAATAATAATATTAATAATAATAATAATAATATTATTATTATTATTATTGTTATCCACAACAATAACAATAACAATAACGATAAATATAATAATAATAATAATAATAATAATAATAATAATAATAATAATAATAATAATAATAATAATATTAATCTTTAATTTGTTATGTAGAAAAAAAAATAAGTTCAATCTGATTTTATTGGCAATAGTATGAGGAAATACGAGCAACCTTGCATCTATTTTCAACTGATATTTATCAGTCACGTATGTGTTATCTATATTTCTGGAGTATTACTTATCCAATTCAAAAAGTTGACATTTAAACATTGACTCTGGGTGGTATTTGATGCTATGGGAGTTTCATCTAGTCCTGCTGAATGATGAGGTGCATTCTCTATCAGAATCATGGAAGATGGTGATAAATTTGGTGGTAAATGCTTAAAGAACCATTGTTTAAATACGGCACTGCTCAGTTTGACTGACAAATAGCTTGTGATTCCCGTGACCGTCTCTTTTATTGCCTCTTTAATCCATAAGGCATTACAACTGTAGTGTTTGTAATTCTTTTCTCTCTCTCTCTCTCTCTCTCTCTCTCTCTCCTCTCTCTCTCTCTCTCTCTCTCTCTCCTATATTGAGGAACTCAAGCTATCTATCATCGCTGGTCGTCCCTTTCAGTACCTGGCTGCAGGGAATAATTTCTAACGAAAGCCAATTAATAGATAACCATCGCTGTCCTAAGAAACAATAGAGAAGAGAGAGAGAGAGAGAGAGAGAGAGAGAGAGAGAGAGAGAGAGAGAGAGAGAGAGAGAGAGAGAGAGAGACTTGTTAAACGGGATATTGCGTTGGCCAGATATATTTGGCGATTTACTATCAAATGCTGCTACAGCATAAAGCTTGCAATGTGACAACAAGTTACAGGGTATAATGCTCTTCCGCCTTCCCTGTATGTAGATATTGGAATAGTTCCAAAGTACTACCAACGCCAACTATAGTTATCATTTTCCTTTCGTAGTAATAAGAAGGTCAGACATAAAATGAGACAGTAAAGAGAATTGCCTTTTTTATTTCCTGTACTTGCTACATACTTGGTCACTATTAATCATAAACATTTTCACCAAAAGTGGATTTGCAGAGGGAGAGTAAATATTACATTCCGTCTTAAGTATTTCAGATTTTTAGTGATATATATTGAAAAATTGGTGGTTCCTTATGGTCTTTTTACAATTATTGAAGAAACAAATTTAATTAATTATCAAGAGAATTACGCGAGCGTGCGTTTCGATCTTAGTTGACGTCTAGAATTCATATGTAAAATCAAATATTTTTAGTTTTCAAAGTATTCACCTTTGTGCTTTTGTTTTATCTTTTAGATTTATCTATTTGTTTTTTTTTTTCTTCTCTACATATATTATCTCACTTCTATACATAACATACTATCAAGTGTTGAATAAAGAATTTAATCCAATTTTTTTATTATAATTTTTAATGAATAGCCAAAAGTCAAAGGGCTTCAGCAGGGAAAACATCCCAATGAGGAAAGGATATTAGGATAATAGGATATAGGAAATAAAGTATTTATCAGTAATGCATAAAAATAATAAATATTTAAGATCAGTAACAACGTTTCCAAAATTTCAGAACATATTTCTCCCCATCCTTCGACTCGAATAATACAGAGCAGAGCGGGTGAAAATATTTTTACTCCTCAGGTTGAGAGAAAGCGTTTCCATTTTATTTAATAATAGGCGCATTAAGAATTCTGGAAGGGACTGCAAGGTCTAGACCCCGAGTTTGTACATAAAACATGTTCTAATGTTCTAATCGTCGTTTCTAAAACTAAAACTAAAAGACAAAAAACTTGCAGAGGCTACTACAGCCTTTTCCTTTATGAATCTTTGATTATAAAATACCCACTAAAGTAAACTGAGAATCTCGCAGTATATTCTTCGGTTATGTACACAGAGTAACAAGATTTTAAACAAAACACAACTGTTTAAAAAAATCACAAACTTTTTAGGTAACTATTTTTTTCTTTACTGCACAAAGCAAAGGCTCCTAAAAACAGCGTGACCTCAACCAAGCTAGAACGCTGCTGAAACCTATCAAGGGAAAGTCATAGTTGTAGGAGGGTGGAGAATAGAATATTATGTGGCTATTCCTTTCTCGGTAAAGTAGCTCTCGTTCATTACATAATATCCTTCAAGGAAGCTGGACAGCATAAACTAGATATTATGTGCAAGATTACTTTTCCGCTGTTATCCATAGACATGGGATAATTATATTAGGAGGAGAAAAATAAGAAAAATAGCTTAGAAGTGTGTCTCCGACTACGAGTGTTGTGTGAGATTTGTCACAAATAGAATCAATAGCGACTTTCTTTTGTCCCCATTAGTACGATTGCTTGCCGGAGACGAAAGTATGCTGGACAAGTTTCATGGAATTAAGGAAGTTGGTACCATTAGCACAGAAAAAAATCCTAAATATTTGTCGCGCTTTTGCTTATAGACTCAGACTTCCTTTGTAAAAACTTCGAACTTTCACAAGTAAAGTAAAATCGTTAATTTCAAGTCTATGATCTTTCCTTTTTCAACAAGAATAGGAAACTTCACCTCGAGAAGATCATTTGAGATTTTCT
>NC_090729.1:30968248-31008248 GCF_036898095.1 Palaemon carinicauda | reverse complement strand
CAAGATTCAGGCTTAACCAAATTATAGGATACTTTAGCAGGGAAGAAACACGACAGTTCACCAAAATCCCCGTGGTATTGGCATTTATTCCTTCAAGGGATATCGTATATATACTTTTATTATTAAAAGATATAATTCCTGTCGAAGTGAATGATTTGTTCTTTTACTTTTTAAGGCACTTGTATAAAAAGTTCTTGCATCAGAGGTAGATGAAGAGATGCTTGTCCCCCCCCCCCCTCCCATCCGCCCCCCACTGTCTGGAAAGTCTATGAACATGTTGTCAGTTAACATCCGTTTACAGATAATATTTTAGGTGTGTGTGATCCGGCACTGCACATGCAATTGGCCAAGTGCATTTTGGAACTTATAAATTCTTAAATATTCTAAAGAGTTGAACAGAGTCGTATATCAAATAAAATTACCAGAATATATACTGGATATCGTGAAAATTTAAAGCAAAGTAAATACAAAAGAATCAATAAGACTTTATCACAATTTGTTACCTAATATTTTACAAGACACCGACTACAATTTCTTCCTTCAATATATTTTAGTATTAGCCTGAAGAAATAAAAATGAAATGATTTTGTATAGATTTAATTTTATTCACATGTCAGAACAAATAAAACTCAAAACTTTAAATTTTTATGTGGCTCGGAAATTTGGATTCATTAAACTATTTTTAACACGATTATGTTTAAATATGATATTATCAACTTTTCTAAACAAATATAGTTTGAATCTATAAATTTCTTTACCACACTCAAATCTCGGTACTCAAATATTACTGAACTCAATTGTCTCGAGCTTAATTGTCAGCGCTCATACGTCTTGTGCTCAAAAGTAGATGAGCGTTATAATATACCACCTAGTGTAGAGTAAAAACACAGGTAGCTGGGCAATATTAGATTAGTTGACAGTAACATTAAGGTAGTGTACTGTCCCCATTGCTTTTCATACTTTACATGGAAAAATATTTGCCAGAAATATATGAACAAGACGAAAGGCCTATTACTTTAGCATATGCAGAGGATAAGGCAGTTTTACCAGATAATGAAGATCTTTAAACAGTGTGGTCAAAGTGGAATGAGGTTTTAATAACAATTGTCATGCAAATAGATAAGGAATGAAACAGGTAATGGTCATGTTAAGGGATCAAGAAGAAATAAACATCTCTATAGACAACCAAGAACTCCAACAATGTAGGCCATTCAGATAGCTTAGACTAGAGTTAAGTTCAGTCAGGAGAACAACTCAAAATAGGAATAGATTTTAGAACAATATTATTTACCACAAACATATGCATATTATAGCTACGATTGAAAAAAGGCAACATCCCAGAAGAGACAAATTCCTTATCAGTACATCAACATTAAAGGCAATTTTAATAGACGGACATGAGATGAGACGTGGGCCCTAATCACCAACACCAAAAGTCAACTGCAAGCAGCAGAAATGAATGTCCTTAGCTTAAATACGACGTGTCACGAGACATAACAAAATGAGAATTGGTGAAATCAGAGAAAAAACAGACATTAAAGGTATTCTGCAAATGAAGGAAAAAGGTCAACTTCATTGGTATGGGTTGTGAGTCCAAGCTTTTTACTGAGAAGGCCACTGCTGTGTTTGGGTTTCATGGGGGGTGGGAGGGGGTTTGGGCTCGCCCAGCTGATGCTCTGGTGAGTATCTGTTCTGGTGACACTAGAACTAAAACTAGACACCCTAACCTTTTCGTTCACGGTCCTTTCATATGTACCCCGATCGAGTTCCCTCGTCTGTAGCCTGCCTTGTCTCGTTCAAGAATCAGGTTCGAAAAGATCTTTATGCGAAATAAGTTTTCAATGAAAAAAACAACTTTCGTAACCATTTTGATTAAAAAGGAGACCTGATCCTAGGGAGGTCTAGGAACACTAATTCTTTTCTTTTAAATTCTTTGTAATTTCGGCTCATATAATTTATACAGATAATATTTCAGGAATGATATATGTCTCTTTTCAAGTTTTATTTTATTATTTTAGATGTATATATACATATATATATATATATATATATATATATATATATATATATATATATATATATATATATATATATATATATATATATATATATATATATATATATATATATAAAGGTCGTAGTTCAAGGAATAAATTCTCTCTGCAGTTTTTTTCTATTTCATAACAGTTTGTTTCACATTCTAGAATAGCCCAACTTCACAGCCTTGTTTATGAAACTTTTCTTCTTATGAAGACTTTGAAAGACAGAGTGAAAGAGAGAAGGGTTGAAAAGGTTTTCAGAAATATCCAAATGTATTTAAAGATTTTACGAAATAAAACCAAAAACCATCTTCAAATATAATCTTGAAAGTCACTTTGATATATTGTTTGCCCTAACTGATTAGTGATAAATGATTCATTAGTTATACATCAATAAATTTCCCTTTTATATTTTGATCTCTCTCTCTCTCTCTCTCTCTCTCTCTCTCTCTCTCTCTCTCTCTCTCTCTCTCTCTCTCTCTCATGAAATTCTGGTTCTCTATTAGTATTCGAAACTACACTGATAAGTAGCTGGTGCTTGGTTACTTGCTTGTAGCATAATATACAATGACTTAGATTTAATAGTATAATTTTCTTTACCTCTTCGGAATAAAAAATTAATTTGAAGATATGCACCATGCATAAAATCCTAAACACCATTATCAATCAAACTCTTGTAATGAAAAATATATAGGGCCTTGCTTAATATGTAAAAATCAGATAATTATGAACTTCTTTTCTTATGTTGATAGATTTTAACACAAAGAAAATCGGCTACGAAGACCATTCATCTTTCAAGGAATTGTGTTGCAATGAAACTATTTTGACTAAATATTTTTATGGTGGAGATATGACGCTGGGGTGGTGTAAACATTGCACTATATATGAATCATATTTACACTACACTTGGAATTCATGTTTTACCAAGTTTTGCCAATTATCAATCGCGCATACGTGTCTGCAATACGATATCTCATGCAAGGTTGAATGACTAAAGGGTGGTCATGCAAATCTTTGTTTATCCAAAGAGGATTTCTTTGGTGGATTATTTACTTTATTTATATGATTTACTATTCATGATGTCATTTTAGAGCTTCCCTTATGAGGAAACATCCATAATATTTATATGACGGAAATGGAGAATGCATACAGAAGTAAGTGAAGTATTGGAAAAAGAATAAATATTCAAAGTAAATAGAAATATATTTGTAAAATGGTTATCAAACATATTTTGAAAAGTTATTGAAAGTATTTTTCTCGTTGGTGATCTATTTTCATAAGCGTTATACTTGTTTCGTTGTAGTCTCGTCTAATACTTACATTTTTTATACTTCACCAAAAATTGTGTTTTAGAGACTATTTACATAGAAACCTAGTTTGCTCGTCTATGTAATATATTGATATGAACTTTAGCATATGCTCATATTGATTGTTTTAAGCATGTACTATGTACATACTTTAGCTTCAACTATACCCAGTCATCTTCAACATTATCGATTTCCTGGACAACGTTAAAATTCCCTAGGATATTTCTTTTTGTGGCCAATTTTAAGTCGAATCAAACCTTCCTTGTGGTGACCTTTTAAAGGGTTGCTTAAAATCTGTTGGATAATTCAAATAACATACCAGTGAAGTGGACGTAATGAAACAATATATATTATTCTGATAATAATCCCATAATTTTCAGTCAAAATAATATTGAAATTAGTTTTTAAAAAACATATCGTCCAAATTCCATATTTCGGCCTCTACTTTGTTTTTTGGAACTTTTGTCATTATTTTCAGTTACTGATGTTATAAATATACTAAGAAACGTCGAAAAGATTAGATGAGCTGTTCTGCTTTATTATTGAGCATTAATAATCCCATAATTTTCAGTCAAAATAATATTAAAATTAGTCTTCAAAAAACATATCGTCCAAATTCCAGATTTCAGTCTCTACTTGGTTTTTTGGAACTATTTTCATTATTTTCAGTTACTGCTGTTATAAATCTACTAAGAAACGTCGAAGAGATTAGATGAGCTGTTTTGCTTTATTATTGAGCATTAATGGGTGCTCTGCTCAAGTTATGTTTAGGCGTTTTTCATTTTAACTAAACGTAGTTAGTTCGTTTTTTGCATTTTTCAACACAACTTCCTAGGAATAAATATTTCAACAAGTTGTTTCTCTGTTTTATCATCAATATTTTTCTTTTCCCTTTCATTTTGTACAACACATTTTCCTTCTTCCCTTCCAGTATAGAGCCTGTTAGGCGTTTACTTTCAGATGAAGAGGAATGAGTGCAAGGCTTTGTCAAAGAGAGTTTACCCTTATTGGATTGGTTATTGATGACCTAAATTCTGTTGAAATCTACAACGATGTATCCTCTGCTGTTGTTGAAACATAGCTCAACACTGCAATATATGAAGATTATTGCTTAGAGACCAGTTGAGAAATCTTTTTTTTTTTTTTTTTTAATGTACCGTTTCCCTATAGTTTTAAATCGAATATGATATACATTGACGAAAAAATTAAATAACCAAAGCTATCTTTAACTAGTTTGTTATTCTTTTTTTGTATAGAAAGGGAAGTTTTGCATATTTCCGTTTTACAAATTACTTTCAATTTCTCCTTTCATGAGTGTCATGTTTTCCAACAGCTTCTACTGAATTCAGTGTATTTCTTTCTATAAGTGTAAAGATTCATCGAGACATAAACGCCAATAACAAGGCAAATTATATGGGGAAAATGTGTATGGTTTGGGTAATTAGATACAAACTTTATAAGCAAAATGACGGGAAGAAACAAGAGTTGAGATAACTGGGAACGAGATAACTATAAAACGAGACACATTATAACAAGATCTTTTACACCTATCTCTTGACTACTTCGACAATTTTGAGTAAACTTTGAAAAACTAGTTTTGTGCTAAGATAACTAAAACATTTGGAAATCCTAAATGTTTTATAACCAGTAGCCAAATGTATACAGGAAATATTTATACATGTACCTAGATGAATCATTCTTTCCACAGACAAAGGCAATTTGATAATATTGATAAAAATATATAATCATATATGATGAGATCGGGTGTGGGAGCTTAGCGCTGGGTTACCCTGTGGTTCAAATTTTGTGGACCACAAGTTCAACCATCTATTAATGTTATATATAGTTCACGAATGAATACCCTGGTTTGTGTAAAAAGTGGGTGTAGGTTCTGATCGTATGTGTAAATCTTTGTTCTCTATGATATTATCCAACAGTGCAGGTCCGCTCATGAATGACTTGTAATCATTTAAATATTACACTAGAATGAAACACATGATATTTTTTGCTAATGTCTGTCCAAAAATAATTTAAACATGGAACTGAAAGGTGTTTTTCTCTTTGCAAGACAACAAAATTCTGTGAAAGTCTCCTATGCTCTGTAGAGAGGCTTTGACTTGAAAAGTACGTATTCTAGTTTCGGCACTAATTCAAGGTTGCTTGGTAACATATACGTTCATTTTCTAGTCAACGCTTTTCGCTTGTGTTTTTGTGTATGATTCATAGATATTGATGTTGATTTTATTCAAGAAAAAGCCGGACACTGTCTACAAAAGGTCTTCGTCTATTGACAATTAGACGCATTTTAAGTAAGGTATATATGTCAATAAACATAAAGGATAGCAACTATCATTTTAATTTACATAGCTCTACGAAAGCACCGTATATGGTTTATTTTTCGGAAAAATTATATTCGGAGCCAGGGTTAAATTTGCAAAAATACGCTGTGATGTGCTCATTCAAAAAGTATTTGGTCAGGGAGTCTAATAAAGACAAATGACGTTTTACTAGCACGTACCTACACCCCTGCTAGATTTAGTTGCTACCTGCTATATTTCTTTGATCTACTCTAATAAGTGCCTGAGTTATCAACGTTAGACATCACTGCATATTTTCGCCCATTAGGTTCTGGCTTCAAATACCTATTTCAAACAAATACAAATGGTATGTGAAGCGTTATTTGGACTTTATCATTAAAAATCACTCAGAACTGACCTTGAAATAATCTGTAGTGTTCTTAAAGTAGTGTAATTTCAGTGCATAGGCCTCTATTTACAAAATCTGTATCAATTTATATACTTAGTATTAAACTATTCCCAGACGCACTTTTTAAAACACATACTATATCTTTTTTCCAGCTAAAATATTTAAATCATTAAAGTTCGTTCATGAGCGGCAACGTCAAAGGATAAGATCACATAGCTTTTGTGCAATCATCATCATTTCCTCCTACACCTATTGACCCAAACAGCCTCAGCCAGATTTTTCCAGTCGTCTTTACCTTGAGCTTTTAAATCAATACTGACTTTGCACTTCGTAGTCCTCAGTCATGTAGGTGTGGGACTTCCAACTCTTCTAGTGCCTTGTGGAGCTCAGCTGAGCCTTATGTGAACTAATCTCACTTGGGGAGTGCAAAGAGCATGCCCAAACCATCTTGAAATATTCCTCATCATGATCTCATCCATATATGGAGCTCGAGTAATCTCTCTTTTAATTTCATTAATAGTCGTATCCGCTGAGGTCTTTGTTCTCAAATCTACTAAATATAATTGAGATTGTTTCATTGTCATGCAAAGGCTCATGTCCATACAGTAACACTAATAAGACTAAACTGATCTAGATTATGATTTTCGTATGTAATTTAAGGGATTTGATTTCCAAAGTTTACTAAACCTAACCCTACCTTATTTTCTTTTTTAAATCTTTCAGTAAACTATAATTCTAAAGACTCTGTATTATAGTTCATAGTTCCTTAATACTTAAAGGATTTTACCTCATTAATCCTTTCTCTTTTCAATGATATATCATCTTCCATTGTATGCTCCGTTCACAACATCTCTGTCTTTATTCTATTTATCTTACGCCCAACCTCGTGTGATATTTCATGCATTCTGGTAAGCAAGCATTGTGTTCCACTAACAAGGACAGCATCATCACCCCATTCTAGGTCTGCCAAATTCCTTTCACCAATCCAGTAATATCCTTCTCCACCATCTCTGATTGTTCTACTTATTACAATAACCATGAGGAACATAAAAAACATATGTGACAACACATTCCCTTGAGTACTTCACTGTTCACTGGAAATTCTTTTGATAAGACTCCATTAACATTAAATTTTCTCTTGCTGTGCTCATGACCAGACTTAATTAAATTTATATCTTTAACAGGAAATCCATAGTAACTTAGGACTCTCAACAAAATTGACTTGTTCACACTATCAAAGGATTTTACATAGTTCACAATTGCCATCAAAAGGGGATTTCTACATATTATGCTTTACCGTACAGCTTGTCTTAAAATGAAAATTTGGTCAGTGGAACCTATACCCTATCTAAACCTCGCTTGTTCATCTCTCAGCTTTTCATCTATCTTTCTTTCCAGTCTCTTTAGAATATGCACAGTATATATTTTCACAACAACTGCCGTGTGCTACGCCTCTGTAATTATTGCAATCAGTCAAGTCTCCTTTTTTTTGGCTATTTTCACTAACATTTAACTCCCATTCTCCAGGTTTGGCCTATTCATGCCTAATTCCACAAAATAATTTTTTGGGCTCAGGCCAAGTCATGATGATGGAAGGTTCCTTTAAATAGCTTCCTAGGGTATATTTGACTAGAGTGATATTCCCAGAGAATTTACCTTAAGGTATCATGAATTCTAATTCCTGTAGCGAATATCCCTAAAGTATCCCTTTAGGGATATCGCATAATATCATTGAACGTATTCTTCACATGCCAAATAGCAATCTTCACCCCGAAAAGTATTTACGCTTCGAGCGGTATATAGATGGCACCATCATCTCCGCCGTATTTATTCCTTTATCTGTAGCGAACTTGGTCGGTGATTTTCCTGGTTGCTCTCTCGTTATTGCATTATTTTTGATTTATCATGTAATCTTTAGCCTCCTCTGCCTCTGGAAAGTTGAGTATTTGATCTTTACGTTGTATAAATATTAACTCCTACCTCCTTGTGAAATTAAATCATGTTAAATTAAGTTATGGAAGAGCTGTTGCCTGAACCGGAGGCGTCATGGGGGCTGTCGTTCGTAACGCATGAGTTACTTAGTTAGCCAGAACGACTTTTCCCATTATAAATAGCATAAAATGATGTTAGCAATTTACTCTTCATTGCTAGGAGTTATTTATATTATGTTGATAGTATTCGTAACAGTTTCGGCGATTTAGGTAACCGATCCTTTCTTACGCTAGGCTTCCTAGCCTAGGCGTTACAGTTTACTTTTATGCATGATATAATAGACATTCCTAGTGTGATAAAATTGAATGAAGCTTTTTAGGCTATTTATACATGTTAGATATACTGATTGCATAATAATTCCCTCTTCTAAAGATAGTACACGAGAGAGTTTTGGTGTTTTAGGTAGTCGATTCTCGCTGCCACTGGGCTACTAGCCTAGTGGCTTTAGTATACGTTCATATATGTTCCCCGATTACCCTCACGTATCGTTTCATCAATTCAGGGAGAGATAGATATCTCCTAGAATTATAATATAAAGCGATACTTGTCTCCAGGGGAGAATTAAGAGTAATATCTCCTTCCCTCTGAGTTTAACCCTAGGGAACAACCCTATTCAGTCGTGCCTCGAGCTGTCATTCAGCCAGGACTAGGCTAGGGTTTTCTGTCCCTTCCCAGTAACCACAGATGGCAGGTTTTGGGTTTGGTGAGAACCTCAGAGTAGTTAGTCTTGTGCCAGCAGCTAGCGGGCAGGGTGAATAGTCATTCCCCTGTCGGATTGAGGGTAGATGGGTATTAGGACAGAGTGTCGAAAGGCAGAGTGTCGAAGGACAGAGGGTCGAAGGACAAAGTGTCGAATGGACAAAGTGTAGAATGGACAAAGTGTCGATTGGACAAAGTGTAGAATGGACAAAGCGTTGAATGGACAAAAGTTAAAAAGAGAGATAGATAGATTGGATTTGATTATTGATTTTAGGCTTACGTTAAGCAATGGGACTTCAAAGTCATCCAGAACATAGAGGGTTACAAGGAGTTATAAATGTTTTTTGAGTTGATTATTCAATTTAGGCTTACGCCAATCACTGGGATTACAAGGTTATTCAGCGCTTTTGAAAAAATTAAATGGATATAGGATCGTAAATATACATCATACATCAATATAAGCAATAAAAATTTATTTATGAGAAGACATAAAATATGAAAATACAAATGCATTAATGTATTAAAAAAACTTGTAGCAATATTTATTTAAAGATTGTGAGCGATGGCTCGAAGATATTGTAACCCATCATTGACGTCATATGTATCAAAAATACTTTTTAGTCTTAGGTTAAGGAGAGCATATTTCTTGTATTTTCTTTTTACATCCCGGCCTTGTTGAATTTGTCCTAGAATCATTTCAGTGCTGGCCTGCTCCATAAGAAGTTTTCGTAAAAGTTTGTCCTCTGTTGGGTGGCAAATCTTCACTCTTCTATGAAAAGCATTATGCCACCCTTCAACGGAGTTATTGGTCCTAGGCAAATCTTTTGGAACTCTCTCGTGAACTGACCACAAGCAATTTCATATAATGGCTTTCTTCTTCTTCCCCTCTGGACAATTCCAAGCCATGTAGCTTCAAAATATTGTAAAAATTCTCCTAATGTTTCATCGGTTTCATCATCAAAAGACTCAATTAACTTATTGAACAGAGCACAAACATCACAGGGGGGAACAAATGCGAGGGCCTGAATTTGCTTTATAATAAAAGCATCATTACGCTCGTTATACCATGTCTGCAATCCTAGGGCTTGGATTTTTCTCCACAAACACTGCCCGAAGTGAAAGAAGTATCCATGAATTGTGGACTCCGGAAAAATAATTCTCATTTGGTTGATGGCCCAGCGTTCAAAATCAGCGGTAATGGAAATAGGATTTAGTTGCTTAGCAGACAAAAACTCAAAAATAATGGAATAAGTAGTCTCATCTCTGTTTTCGGTAATGCAGTACATTAAGGGTAAAGTCATGTTTTGATCAATAAGACCATGAATGGTATATAGTTGATTTCCATTAGGGGCCGACTTGAAAGTTCCGTCACAGAACCATCTTCTATTGGAGCTCAAAGTGTTGAGATTCTGGGTTGTTGAATATATTTTTACTCATTTTCATCAAATAATAAGAATGGCTCTCCCCTCGTTGTTACAGTTAAGTTTTCACCGCTAAAAGTTGAATTTCAAACTCTCCTAATTGTTCGAGCTAGAGATTCCTTTCTTGGAAGCTTTCCAACTATGGAGACTGGAACATCGTTTGTGCACTGATTTATTATAGAAGATGGAATTTCTTCGGAATGTTTAGGATGAATTTTTATCTTATCTATAACTTTTATAGCATCAATCTGAGAACTGTCTTGCTGGTGTGAATGCTCAGTAGTTTTGGAAATTGTTTCACCTTGAGTTATTGCTCTGCTGTTACAATAGTTTCGTTTTTCACATTTCCAATATATTCTTTCGTTAACCACTTTATCTATCCCGTATGCATAACCTTCGTGTAGCAGTTTCTTTCCACCCATTTGAGTCTTGATTATTTACATTATTATAGGTTAGGTAGAATGGAAATTTAAATTGAAACTTGAATCTCGAAGGAAGTTAACTGGTGAGAAATCTCTCACAGACTGAATACCGTATATATATTCTCTCTATATCTCTCTAGAATATGGATGTAAGAATATAACAATGTAAGAATATAACAATGTAAGAATTGTTATATGCAAGGATATATCATTGTAAACATTGTTATATAGTTATATGTAAGGATATACCAATGTAAACATTATTATATAGTCAAAGGTTAATTAGGTCGTTAGTTAAATGGATACTGTATTCTTTCTCTTTTTATCATTTATATTTTATCATTGTTATATAGTTATATGTAAGGATATACCAATGTAAACATTATTATATAGTTAAAGGTTAATTAGGTCGTTAGTTAAATGGATACTGTATTCTCTCTCTTTTTATCATTTATATTTTATCATTTATCATTTTTATAATTTCGACACATTGTCTGTTCGACACATCGTCTGTTCGACATTTTGTCTGTTCGACACTTTGTCTGTTCGACATTTTGTCCATTCGACACTTTGTCCTTCGACGCTCTGTCCTTCGACACTCTGTCTTTCGACACTCTGTCCGCGCACGCGGATTGGGCTGCCGGCATAGGAGGCTAGACCTACCTACACCACACCTGAAGGCCTTATATGATATTGCTACCTTCTCCCTGTGGTCTAGTTGACTAGTTCTGTGCTTGGAGACCCTAGGCTGAAGAATAGACATTCTTCTGCTGCCTAGGATGGCGCCAGCACTGGAACTCTGTTTCTATCTTGTTTATGGGGGGGGGGGGCAAGATTGCTACTGGCCCCTCTACTAAATTTGCAGACCCTAGGCTGGAGAATAAATATTCTTCTGCCGCCAAGGATGGCCCCGATGCAGGAACAGTGTTTCTTTAAGGTGTGGTAGGACCGGCAATCCTGCCGGCTTATTCCAGACCTCATACAGGACCCTCCACCCCTTCCACCTCTGGCTTTTAGTGATGGCCTTGCCACTGCAACCCTTTGGCCGTTGTCCTACAATCTCACCGCTTGCCGGCGGGTTGTAGTGCCAGCTGGGGCCTCTGTGTGTAGTGGCCTAGTCGCTCAACTTTCCTTTATGGACGCAAGGCTCCGGGAGTGCGGTGCCGGCTAGGCTGGCTGCCGGCAGAGGATCCCTTTACTGTACAGTGTTCTTCAGTCCTCCCTTGGATTGCCTTTCACATACCTGTGGCCGGCAGAGACCAGCAATGGTAGTGGATGGAGGGAAGCCTGAAAGATATACTCTCCCCTTCCATTTGAACCCTCATTCTGGAGGAAGGCAGTAACGCAGAGCTCTTACAACTTCCTTCACTATTTGCTTTCTCTCTCTCTATCGGCTAGTGCCTCCAGGTACTAACCTAAACGGCAGCTGCCGGCCACTGTCCTAGCCAGCAAAATGTTATCTGGACTTGTGCGCCAGCACAACTGACTTGGCCGGCAAGGCTGGCTGGGTTCAGACTGCTGGCCACTATCCTAACCGACAAGACGCCGGCTGGACTTGTGCGCCAACAGCAGGTGACCTGCCAGCGGTCGGCGACCCGCCGTCAACCGGCGGGCTGCCAGTAACCTTCACAGCCGGCAATGTGCCGGCTTCACTGTGCCCTAGGTGGTAGCCTTACCGTCAACAGGCCAGCTAGATCTTCAGTATATGACTATACAGTAGCCAGTATATTTGCAGTATAGATCATACAGCAAACAGAAAACTATAGTATAAAATATACAGTAGTTAAATTTTCCAACATACTCTGTGTTTCCATGCACGGTCTATTGTTGAGACCATTCTATATACGGAAAGAAAATGTCTTTCTATACACTGATAGATGATCAGCAACAAATGACCCTCAATTTTAAACCTTTTGGAAGCTGGTATCAAGTTACACTTATCTATACTTACAAGGTAAACTGTTCCAATGGGCTTCCTAAATAGGATAACCCTAGGCTTTAATTTTGAGGGAAGTCACAGCAACTGGCCGGGCAGGAAACACATGTATTTGTCTTTCCTATTTCATTTCAAGCCTACCAATCCTAAGCTATATGCAATAAATTGACAAAATATTTTTTATAATTTTTATATAGTTTATCAAGTGAGATGAAATACTGTATACTCATTTTTCTTTCCTCTTTTTACAGGAGGACCACCCTAAGTGCCACAGCGTCTTCTGCAATGTCCGCAGCAAGGACTTCTGCGGCCATGAGGAGTGTAGGGCGCACTTCCGCTGTTCCATCACTAAGGGACCTCTTAAGTATTGGGATCCCCAGATATGTAACGATTGCAAAGCCTTGGTTACTGAGGCCTTCGATGACCCCAAGACAACGGAGTCAAGAGATGCAGCACGGAGTATGCTGAGTAGATGGGTCCGTGGCTTCAAAAAGAATGCAACGGGTCCTTACCTTCCAAATGAACAAATGCGGGCTTATCTTTTCCCTAAGGCGTCTGCGGATGCCATCATACCTCAGCCTCACCCTGAGATCCCTTGCGTCTAGATATCCGTGATACGGATATCTCAGATGCGATGAAGGACATCCATCTAGACGAGAGGATGTCAGAGGTGTCAAAAGACACTGAAGAGGACTTTTTTGCAGGAGGTTGGGAAAAGAAGTCTACCTTGGCTCCTGAAACCAAAGAGGATGAAGTCGAATCGGTTTCCGTTTCGTCGGGTCAAGCCCTAGAACTAGTGCCCTCTACATCCTCGGCCCCTCCATCCGATGAGATGGGGAAGACTCTGTCTACCCTCATGTCAATGATGGAGAGGTTTCAGAAGCAGAGTGAAGAAAGGGAAGCTGCATTGAGGAAGGAAATACATTAGCTTGCAGTGTCCCGAGGGTCTCACAAGAGAGTCAATGTAAAGGACCTTCCTTCATGTTCTGACGTAAACCCGTGGAGGCATGCAGAGTACATGCCTATGAAAAACGGGAAAATATTTATTTCAGAAAAGCTGGGATCTCTCCTCATCGAAGTTATTGACTATTGGCCTAGCTTTGAGTCTTGTCCAGACTGCTTCGTCCGTCTGAAGGCAGAACCCGTGTCGAAGGAGGAGACAGGGCCGAAAGAGGTCATAGCGCTTGACCATTCAAAAGCTCAGGCTTTTTTGACTAGCAGTCTGATGGACAAGGGCTTCACTAACTTTAAGGTGCCAGCCCTGAGTAAGAAACACACTCCCTTTTTTCTGCTCCAGCTACTCGGGCCTTTCCCTTTATGGAAAAGGGTTCAAGGATGTAATGAAGGCAGTAGAAGTAGGGAAACCTTGTCCTACAATTGACGAGTGAAGACCCTTATCCCTAGCTTTGCCTACAGACCATAAGGACAGGAAGGAAATACATCTTACCTTCTTAGTCGGGAAGTAGGAGGTGGATATTACTGGACGCCAGTTCAGCGAGAACCTGCCTAAGTTATCTGAATTTCTCTTGTGCTCAGAGCAAGAGACAAAAGAAAAGCTTACTGCATCCCTATCCCTAGAGACCACCTTGGAGGCAATAGCAAGCAACCATAGAAACCCTGATATGTTTATTGTCGTGGCCAATACACACTTGGCAACACTAACGAAGGACCTGTGTGGCTTCATCAGGGCTAGAATGGCTTGTAGGGAGTTCGTGTACGCTTCGGCTGCGGTAGGCACGAACCAAAGAAGTTGATATCTTCCAATATCTGTGGAAAGGACCTCTTCCCAAGCGACAAGGCTGTCACGGAGAATAGGAATCTTCTCCAGAAGTGAGGCATGTCGTCAAAAAGGAAGTCTTCCCTGGATGAAGGTCCCCAACCAAAAAGGAAGACAAAGAGGCCAAGGTTGTCCTGTCGCCCCGCCAGGCAACAACAACAACAACAACAACTTCCCTTGACTGTGGTGCCCCAGATGGTTGCAAAACCCCAATCCACCTACCAGATGGTACCCTAGCAGGTGGTGACCCATTCACCAGCCTATACTCCCTTTTATGAGAGGCAGACCCCTCCCTTTCGTCCAAAAGGTAGAGGGTCATATAGAGGTGCCTCTAGACACCCCTCAAGAGGAAAAGAAAGTAGGGGAGGGCACAGTCAAGAAGGCAAGTCCTGTGGTCAACCGAAGCAATGAGATGCTTCCGGTAAGAGGAAGACTCCACTCATTTAGGGGTTGCTGGACCTCCGATCCCTGGGCCCATAGCCTGATCAAGAATGGACTAGATTGGAGCTGGAAGATAGCTCCAATATTATTTCCTCAATTCTTCCAACACTCCACCCCCATTCTGGAAGAGTATACCCAAGAACTCTTGAGCAAGAGGGTAATAAGTAGGGTACAGTCCATCAAATTCCAAGGAAGGCTTTTTTGTGTTCCCAAGAAGGACTCAGATAAACTCAGAGTCATTCTGGACTTGTCTCCACTCAACAAGTTCATAATAAGCTACAAGTTCAGGATGTTGACTCTTCAACATATAAGAACCCTGCTGCCTGAACAGGCGTACACAGTCTCCATAGACAGGGCAGATGCCTATTGGCACATTCCAATCAGTCGCCAACTTTCCTCCTACCTAGGATTCAGGCTACAGAAGAAGAACTACATCTTCAGAACAATGCCCTTTGGGCTAAACATAGCCCCAAGGATCTTCACAAAGCTTGCAGATGCAGTCGTTCAACAACTACGCCTGGAAGGTGTCCAGGTGGTAGCCTACCTGGATGATTGACTGGTGTAGGCAGCATCCGAGACGAAATGCATGCAAGCCTCCAAGAAAGTGATCCAGTTCCTGGAGCATCTGGGATTCAAGATCAACGTCAAAAAGTCATGACTATCTCCAGCTCAGGAGTTTCAATGGCTGGGAATACATTGGAATACCTCCTCTCCATTCCATCAAAGAAGAGGAGAGAGATAGGAGGATCTGTCAAGAGACTTCTGAAATCTGATTGGATATCAGGACGCCAACAGGAGAGAGCGCTGGGCTCACTTCAGTTCGCATCAGTGACAGACATGGTACTCAGAGCACGATTAAAGGATGCATCAGGAGTCTGGAGAAGATAATAAATCAAACAATCGAAGAGATCTAAGAACACCAATACCGACTCGACTAGGATCACTTTTCAAGCCATGGTCAAAGGCCAAGAACTTGAAGAAATCGGTAACTTTGTAACCACCTCCAACTTCAGTCATCATCCACACAGACTCATCAAAGGATGGAGGGGGAGGTCACTCTCACCAATGGAAAGTCCACGAGACTTGGTCTGCTCTATTCAAGCCCTTCCACATCAACATTCTGGAGGCTAGGGCAGTATTTCTCACGCTGAAGAATTTGTCACCTCACCGTTCAGTCCACATGAGACGGATTTTAGACAGCAAAGTGATAATGAGATGTCTGAATCGTCAATGTTTGAGATCACCCCAAATCAGCCATGTGATGTTGGCCATCTTCCGCTTAGCGGAAAAGAAGAGATGGATCTTGTCAGCAGTTCACCTTCAAGAGTTCCGCAATATGACAGCACACGATCTATTCAGGCTCACGCCGATAGAGTCAGAATGGTCCCTAGATGCAGGATCATTTTCTTTCATCTCACGTCAAGTCCCAGAACTGCAGATCGACCTCTTTGCTACGAGCAACAAAATGATGCTACCTCGTTATGTGGTCCCATACAAGGACCCTCTAGCGGAAGCAGGGGACGCCATGTCTCTCGACTGGAACAGATGGACCAGTATTAACCTATTCCCTCAAACCAGCCTTCTGGTGAAGGTCCTTAACAAGCTGAGATCCTTTCAGGGAACAGCAGCTCTAGTGGGTCCCAAGTGGTCGATGAGCAACTGATTCCCTTTAGTATTGGAATTACAGTTGAGGCTGGTCCCGTTGCCGAACCCAGTTCTGACTCAACAAGTACAGAAGTCGCCTGTCTTCGATTCATCACGGAAAACCCAAAACCTTCATCTCATGATTTTCTCTCCTTAGCAGTTAGGAAAAGATTTGGGATTTTGAGAGAAAGTATAGACTTTTTAGAAGTATATAAGTCTAAACCTACCATAAGACGATATGAGTCGTCTTGGCAGAAATGGGTTGCTTTTGTCAAGGCAAAGAAACCAAAAGAGATCTCAACAGATTCCTGTTTATCCTTTTTTATTCACCTTCATGAGCAAGGGTTAGCAGCCAACACGATAACAACATGTAAATCTGCCTTGGCTAGGCCTTTGCTGTACGCCTTCCAAGTAGACTTTTCCAACGGAATCTTCAACAAGATCCCTAAGGCTTGTGCTAGACTTAGGCCTGCATTTCCTCCAAGGCCCATATCTTGGGCCTTGGATAAGGTTCATCACTTTGCATCAACAGTGAACAATGAAGACTGCTCTCTGAAAGATTTGACTCAAAAAGTTATTCTTGTGTTCTCTGGCCTCGGGGGCCAGAGTGAGTGGAATAGTGGCCCTTTCTCGGGATGAGGGCCATATTCAGTTCACAGAACGGGGAGAACTGAATCTTTTTCCTGACCCAACGTTTCTCACCAAGAAGGAGCTACCTACCAATAGGTGGGGTCCATGGAAAGTCTGCCCTCTGAAGAAAGATGTCTCGCTGTGTCCAGTGGAGTGGCTAAAGGTCTATCTTCATAGAATTTCAGACTTCAGGGGAGAACTGCTCTTTAAAGGAAAAACATCAGGAATAAACTTCTCTCTAAAACAACTAAGGGCGAAGATCACATAATTTATTCATAGGTCATATTCTGACAGTACACTCACAGGTCACGATGCTAGAGAGATTACTTCGTCATTGAATTTTTTCCAACACATGGATTTTGAGCGTCTTCGCCCGTATACCGGATGGAAGTCATCCAGAGTGTTTATCAAACACTACGCTAAACAAGTGCAAGAGTTAAAAAAGATATGTGGTGGCGGCAGGTAGTGTACTAAAACCGGTCACTTAGTGCTACGAGGAACAGTGAGTTGATTGAGGCTGTCATGTACAGGGTGTGCGTGTTGACACCTTACAGTGCAACATGTAAAGTGAAGTGTCACCAGGGTGACACTATGGACTGTCCCAGATACTAGAGGTGAAGAAACATAAAAAGTTAACACTTGTGCCATGTGTTTTTCACACAGTGTGAAAAAACAGTCATTCAGGGAATTGTATATTAGGAAATTTATATTTTTTTTTAAATTTGTTGGCATTATGATTGTCTCCTTTCAGGTGAAACAAGTATTTCTGTGCCTGCCTGTATGTTTTACGTTTATTATTATTCACTAACATTTTTTGGTGTTACTATAAAATGTATGTTGAATTACAAATTTTTTGATTACCAATAAAAAATTGATTTCGACCCAAATTCAAATAAATAAAGATTTATACGAACATTATGTATTATTCCCCTTTTTATCTCCATATTAACAAGAGAACAACTGTAATAATTTTGTTCTTACATGTTGACCAATCTTTTTTTTGTGTATGCATACCTTGTTTCTGCACGGGTACAAAGCTGTCTGTCTTTGCATACACCTAACCCTGTATGCCCTGGATGCTATAAACATTTGTTCGTTTTAGGAATACAAACTTCGACTAATTGGGTATATAGTGACACCTGCATACCTTTTTGTTGCTAGGTTTGTTTATATGGAATATGCAAACCTCGAGACTTTTTCCTGAGTCTGGAATGACTCTTCCCTGTAGGGGGCAGGAAGCACTAACATAGTTTATGATTAGAAGTAATGACGTATAACGGTTAAGTCATACATATCTAAGGTCTGAGTGACCAAGGAAATATTGTTTTGAGGTTAAGGCACAATAGAAAATCCACAGATACATTAATGCTCTGGTAACTCCAAAAACAGATTTTCAGCGAAGCAAAAACCCTATTTATGAAAACGCTTTGGTAGATCCCTCCCGGATCTACAGTATCTGAAGAACCTTGCTCAATGCTATAAGGAATAAACATCATGTCAATGATGGCGTCATCTAGATACTCCAATAGTAAAGGAGGAAGGATACCTAATTAACGGCTCCCCTTCGTTTTTTGCCACTTTCTCCCTTGTAGTGTAAACCCTATTCGGGGTGAAGATTGCTATGTGGTGTACCAACCGTGTGTCACACAATTGTACATAATTATTTTGTATATATTATGCTTGTATCTGCGCTCTTCCCTCGCACTAAAAAGAACCTGAATGATCATGTCTCCGTTTTGCTCTGTAACATTGTCTGTCTCTCGAACAGGTCATGACCCCGGAAGTCGACTCGCTCCCACTGCCTTCCACCCCCACCTCCCTCGCCCCTCCATCGTTGGTACTATGACGGAGGCGGACTCTACCCCAGCAGTTGGCACTGCGGCCGCTCCATTGAAACTTTCACCGTTCGCTAGCGGAGAAGCGTTTGCTTGGTTTCAACGCGCTGAAGTCCACTTTCATATCAGGGGCGTGACTCGCTCAACCACAAACGCGGATTATGTTCTCGCGGCGATACCCGAGGGCACCTTCCCAGAAATATCCGATTGGCTTTGAGAACAAGGAGACACCCCAATAGCGTATGACGCCCTCAAAACATACCTTCTGCAGCAGTACTCGCCGTCGCCAGCTGCCCTTATAGCAAAGCTTTTTCAGCTCTCACAACAACCATTGGGGAACCAAAGGGCTTCGCTTGCCCTCAGGGAAATGACCAGTATCACTCGTCTTCAACCTGCCGCACACAGCTCTCCTTGTGAGGTGAACCTACTCCGTGCCCTTTGGATACGCCGTTTACCTGAACCTGTTCGCGCTGCCATACCCGATGTCGATAGTTTACCCATAAAGGACTTGATGACCAAAGCCGATGCCCTTATGGACAGCCACTTCAAGACCTTCATCAACGCCTCCACCCCTGACGAGGAGGATGCCTATTCAACGTCAACCGAAGCTGACATGAATGCCGTTGGACATACATGCCTACCCAATGACGTGCCGAAGCGGCGGCAAAGCCGCCCACCACCCACCAATCGCTCGCGCCCCAACGAACGACTTCTACAGCCACTTACTACCTCCCATCCGCTGCAGTTTTGCTACTACCACTTCAGATTCGGGGCAACCGCGATGAAATGTGCCAAAGATTGTCAGTGGCCAAAAAATGTGTAAGTAAGCCATCGCTTGTGGCGGTGGCCTCCCATGTTTCTAATCTTTTCTTTTTACAGGATGCAGGAACGGGCGTGCAATTTTTGGTAGACACGGGTGCTTGTCGTTCTCTTTTGCCAAGGAAACTCTTCAAGGCACAACGTAGTCTGTCTACATCTGCCGATGTCCGCTTGGTAGCTGCCAACGGATCTGCGATACCCACCTACGGTTACAAGAACCTCACATTATCGTTCGGAAAGGGTAAATTCAATTGGAAGTTTCTCGTTGCTGACGTCACAATGCCAATCCTCGGTGCGGATTTCCTCTCTCATTTCCACCTTTTGATCGATGTCGCCCACCGACGATTGGTCAACGCAGACTCGTACTTGTCGACACCTCTTCAACCCTCCCCCTCTAACCTCGCTCTCCACATCAGCGCACCCACGGATGACTACGCCCACCTCCTCACGTCGTACCCGGAAGTTTTCCGTCCAGAACTTCGCCAAACGCCCACGGTTCCTGCCAGGCACGGTATTTATCACCATATCAAGACGACGGGACCCCCAGTGCTCACAAAATTCAGACGTCTGGCACCAGAACGATTGGCAGCCGCCAAACTGACGTTCGCCGAAATGGAGAAAATGGGCCTTTGCCAAAAGGCCTCCAGCCCATGGTCGTCACCCATACACATCGTTCTGAAGAAAGACGGCTCCCTCCGTCCGTGCGGGGATTACAGGCGCCTGAACACGCAAACAGAACCGGATCACTACCCCCTCCCAAACATTGCAGATGTAACCTCCTACCTGCACAAAGCGAAGGTTTTCTTTATGCTCGACCTCCTGAAGGGGTATTATCATGTGCCTATGAACCCAGAAGACATCCCCAAGACCGCCATCACCACTCCGTTTGGCACATACACCTTCAATTACTCCTGTTTTGGCCTTCGTAATGCTGGGGCAACGTTTCAGCGTCTCATGGATGGCATTCTAGGGGACCTCCCTTTCTGTGTATGTTATGTGGACAACATACTTGTGTTCTCCTCCTCAAAAGAGGAACTCCTCCGTCACCTGCGCATCGTGCTTGACCGCCTGAAACAAAATGGCCTTGTAGTCCGGTACGACAAGTGTACCTTTGGCACCAACGAAATGTCGTTCTTAGGGCACCGTATCACTCCTGAAGGAGTCCATCCCCTCCCTGAGAAGGTAGCAGCTGCTCAGAATTTCCCCACGCCCTCAACCGTCCAAGCTCTGCAGGAATTCTTGGGCTTGATCAACTATTATCACCATTTTCTGCCAGCCATTGCCGCCACTCTTGCTCCCCTTTACGCCTCCCTCAAGGGCAAGCCAAAGGACCTGAAGTGGGGTCCCCTTCAAGAAGCAGCCTTCTGCAATGCAAAGAAGGCCCTATCAACTGCTGCGGCTGTCACTTTTCCTATCCCACACGCCCCTCTCCTTCTCTCCACCGATGCCAGCGACGTCGCTATAGGTGCAGTACTCGAGCAGGTGGTCAAAGGCTCACCCCGCCCATTGGCCTTCTTCAGCAGAAAACTGTCCAAGGCAGAATCGGGTTATTCTACCTTCGATCGAGAATTGCTGGGGGTGCACTTGGCTGTCTGTCACTTTTGCCATTTCTTAGAAGGTACGCCCTTCGTCATTCGTACAGACCACATGCCTCTGGTGCACGCCTTCACTCAACAGTCTGACGCCTGGTCCGCCCGTCAACGCCAACATCTCTCCGCCGTGGCTGAATACAATTGCACCCTCCAATACGTCCCTGGGAAAATGAATCCCGTTGCCGATGCCCTGTCAAGAAACACGCTGGCTGCCGTTCAACTGGGATTGGATTACAACGCCCTGGCTGAAGCCCATCGACAGGATCCAGAGTATCAAGCTTGTAGGACATCCTGCACGTCCCTCCGTTGGGAGGATTTTCCCCTCGAAGACTCCATCACCACCCTCCTCTGTGACGTCAGTACTGGTAAAATTCGACCTTGGATTCCTGCTCCCATGCGCCGACAGGTGTTTGATTTAATCCACGGCCTTTCACATCCCTCGGGCCGTTCTACTGCACAGCTGTTGAAGGCAAAGTTCATTTGGCACGGCATATCTAAGGATGCTAAGGATTGGGTCCGTGCGTGTACCTCTTGTCAAACGTCCAAAGTACATCGACACACGGATTCAGGAGTGGGCACCTTTCCTCAACCTCAGCGTCGTTTCGCACACATTCACGTCGACGTTGTAGGCTCCCTACCCACATCACAAGGACATCGTTACCTGTTTACCGTCATCGACCGCTCCACTCGTTGGCCTGAAGCCATTCCCATGGAAACTGCAACGTCCGCCTCATGTATATCTGCCTTACTCTCTGGATGGATTTCAAGATTCGGTATCCCTGAGCATATTACTTCTGACAGGGGAACAACTTTCCCCTCTCAATTATGGACGTCATTAGCGAATCTCCTGGGCATCACCCTACATCGGACAACGGCCTACAACCCCGGTGCCAATGGAATGGTTGAATGTTTTCATCGCACCCTCAAAGCAGCTTTGATGTCCCTCTGCAAGGATTGCAACTGGTTTACTCAGCTTCCCTGGGTCCTCCTTGGAATAAGGACCACTCCTAAAGACGCCCTCGACGTCTCGGCGGTTCGAAATGGTGTATGGCAACCCGTTGGTCGTGCCTGGCGAATTTTTTTCCTTCTACAACCTCCTTCGACAATCTCCAGCGCATACGTCACGTCGTGGGAAAATTTACTCCATGCCGCCAGACTTACAAGCCCCCAGCGAAGCATCATATACCAACGGACTTGCACTCTGCAACGCACGTCTTCCTGCGCAACGACACCAGCAAGCCACCACTAATTCCCCCTTTCCTTGTGATCCGATGCAGTCCGAAAGCATTCCTCCTAAACATTCGGGGCAAAGAAGACTGGGTCTCCATTGATCGTCTAAAACCTGCTTATCTTCTGCCAGATGACCCGCCTACAGTTCGCCTCTCTAGATCAGGGTGCCCTATATAACATGTACAGTATGTCATTTTTAGGGGGGGAGCCATGTACCAACCGTGTGTCACACAATTGTACATAATTATTTTGTATATATTATGCTTGTATCTGCGCTCTTCCCTCGCACTAAAAAGAACCTGAATGATCATGTCTCCGTTTTGCTCTGTAACATTGTATGGGTCTCGAACAAGTCATGTCCTGTTGCCTTGAGGTTTTGTATATAAAGAAGAGTGTCCCTAATAAATAACTCAGTCGTTTCTCATCTGCCTTTGAGTTCACAACTCCTCTCTCGGCCCGTCACAGTGGCGTGTCAAGAATACGTCCTCTGATATCATGCGATATCCCTAAAAGGAAACTTTAGGGATATTCGCGCCAGGAGTTAGAATTCTGGATACCTTAAGGTAAACTCTCTGGGAATATCACTGTAGCCAAATATACCATAGGAAGGTGGTAGGACAATTGCGTACCCTACATTTGCATCCCGGACTACTGTGTCCCGGACAATTGCGTCCCCAGACTTTTTCGTCCCGTCAATATGCGTACCTATACTTGTTTTTAGTGACCAAGTAATATTTGTTAAAAGATACAGAGGTAACTCTGTCTAACTGTATGTTTGTATGCATGTATATGTGTATGAAAGTATGTATATATGTTATTGCTCGATTACAGAAATACTAATTACTGTAAATGAGATATAGGGCATTAAACCACTTAAGTACAGAACTGATAATTACTGTACTTATCTATTATTTCACTTTTGTATTTACATAGACCTTTATGAGCTTAAAAGTAATTACTAAAGAAATAAAATAAAAAATAAAGTTTATAGAAATAATAAAACGTACAAATGAAATATTGATTATAAGTATATCTATATATATATATATATATATATATATATATATATATATATATATATATATATATATATATATATATATATATATATATATATATATATATATATATATATCCTTTTGTGTCCAGTATGGCTAAAGGTATAATTATTGTCAAATGAAGTAAGAATCTAAATTATTTGATGGATTTAAAACGTATGCATATTCAAGGTGGATAAAGGTATAAATAAAATTACTGTGTAAAAGTATAGAGTAAAGGTAAAAATAAAAAGATTTATAGAATCATAAAAACACACTCACAGGTACGAAAATATCCGGGACGCATTAGACCGGGGCCGCAATTGTCCAGGGATGCAATTGTCCAGGACACAATTGTCCGGGACGCAAACATCCAGTACCCAAATGGAACCTTCCATCAGGACGACATGGCTATCTCACCCAAAAATAGATTTTTTGCTTTGCTCAAAATCTGTTTTGTAAGTAGTATGGGAGTCATTTCTTTTTTTGGCCAGTATCATCCTGGGAGATATTCCTTCGTATCTTGTGGCCTTCCCTCTTTTTATTTTTTTTTAGGATATCTTTAACATCACACACATTGCATAAATTCATAGGAACATTATGGTATTCATCAGCTTCAGGTATATCAATCAAATATTCCCTTAATGACTCCTATTCATAACACTATCAAAGGATTTTCCATAGTCTACAAATGCTATCGAAATTGATTTCTACATTATCCGCATTACTGTACATCTCAAAATGGATTTATGGTCAGTGGAACTTTTTACCCTTTCTAAATCTAGCTTGTTAATCTCTAAGCCATTCATTAATCTTTCTTTTCAGTCTCTTCAAAATAAGTACACTATATTTTCACAACAACTGACGTGTGTTATGCCTCTGTAATTATTGCAATCAATTAGGTCTCCTTTTTATGCTATTTTCGCTAACACTCCTACCTCCTTTTCATCAGGTTCTGTCTTTTCATGTTACATTCTACAAAATAATCTTGTAAGTAGTACGGGAGTCACTCCGTTCACGGCCGGTTTCATCTTGGTAGATATTCCATCATATCATGGTGTTTTCCATTAATTATTTTTTTTTCTTTTTTTTTTCTTTTTTTAAGTATAGCTTCGACTTTATACTCACTGAATTCATTCATGAGAACACCAAGGTCTTCATCAGCTTCAGGTATATCAATCAAGTTATTCCCTTCATATCTCCTATTCATGATCTCATTAAATTGTTATATCGAACGTTGTCATTCTTTTGATTATGCCATAACAGAGCCATCTCTCGTTTTTCATGGGTATGTGCTTCTTCTTAGCCCTAGTCGAGTTTCATTAATAATTCCAGGAGCGATTCTTGCACCATAGCCAGTTCATGAATTTTTAGCTTTTTCAACCTCATCTGCTCTACGGTCTTAGTATTCTCTCCAGTCATCTTGACTTTTCTTTTGACTTCAATATCGACACTGGAATACTTAGCATGCAATACAAACAATTTCTTTTTTCATGGGTATGTGCTTCTTCTTAGCCCTAGTCGAGTTTCATTAATAATTCCATGAGCGATTCTTGCACCATAGCCAGTTCATGAATTCTTAGCTTTTTCAACCTCATCTGCTCTACGGTCTTAGTATTCTCTCCAGTCATCTTGACTTTTCTTTTGACTTCAATATCGATACTGGAATACTTAGCATGCACAACAATCAATTTCTCTCTTCGTTTTCTTTTTATAGTATCACAAGTATCATTCGATATCCATGGCTTTCTCCTTGTAATTGCAGGTCCCAAGACTTCACCAAATGACTGATATTACACCATTCTTCATTAATTATCTGTTTTTCGTCTCTTAAAGTCTCTGAGACTACAAATCGATTCCTACATTCAATTGGAAATGTTTCTTTGTTCTCTTCTTCTAAAAGCTTAGTTTTATCAAACCTAGGCCTTCTACCGATATTTTTGTTAGGTGCTTTCAGTTTTAATTACGGTGTGGCATTGAGGACCTGGTGATCATTACCAATGATGGCACCTCTATAGCTTCTTACATTTCTCAGATTTTTGCTTCTCTCTTTATTAATGGTAATGGGATCTATCTGATTTCTGTAATTATCATATGGAGAAGACTATGTATACTTGAGGATGTTCTTGTGTTGAAAAAGAATACCTCTACAGACAAGATCCTTTTCTGAATAAAACCTCATGAAAATCGCTCGATTTTCATTTGCAACTTCGCCAAGACCCCTTAAACCCATCACACTTTCTATCCCTGGATTATTCTTGTAACTTTAGCATTGAAGTCGTCAATCACTATTTTCATTGTTTCCCAGGGAGCTCATCCATTACCCTTTGCAGTTCTTCATGGGATTCATCTTTCTGTTCTTCTTTGTATTCATCTTTTAGTTCTCTATATTTTTCTTGCTTTATCCTATACTCATAAAAAGCAACGATTTTATCGACAAGAAATCTATTAGACACAACCCTAAAATGCATTAATTAGTTTGCTTATACACCTCGTCCATATATTTGACACCACTCCCTCCCTGAGAGAGGAGAGGAATGTATGCTAATCATTCATGCAGAAGGATTTTTTAATTTTTTTTTTTTTAATTTTACGTTATTGACTTTTTTTCACTTTGAATTGGTGGCTGTTTGTCTAATACAGAATTTGAATAACTTGCTTGTCCCATTTAGATTTTTCCCAATTTGGTAGGTGTTTGGTAGCTCAGTTAAATCAAATGGTAGTGCTACAATTTGTTGCAGTAAGGATAAAGATTTTTATATGCTCGTGTTTAATAATCAATGAAAAACAGTCTAAGATTAAAGGTCGTTCCGGGTGATATAGCCAAAGAAAGCTGTGAGAGGTTTTAATGCATCAAGTTGAGTAAACATCAATGTTTTCTCCTTATAATTTTTTTCTTGGCTTCTTAGCTTTTTTGGGGGGTTTGATAATACAAAGATTTAAATTTTTTTGAGAATTATATTACCAATCCTTATTATCTATTTGGTTTTTTATATGAATGACTGTTCATCTTGATATCAATATAATTTTCAGTCGATTAATTGATTGATATATTCATAGATGAACATATTATCCTGAAGTTTTAGACACATATACTAATTTTTGGTGGAATGTATTAATAATTGATACATTGATTTATCAAGAAGCGCAAATGTTTACCTGTTCAACTTCATACCCAGGAACTTTCCCTCGTCTACTCACTACTTACTTTTTCTTTATAAGTTTTCTCGGTTTTTTTCTTTTAGTCCAGTTTTAAAACTTTCTCTTCCTAAGTACAGCCATAGCTACATCTTTCTCCCCTTTTCTTTTCAACTCAAATTAGATACATTATATCATGAACTAATAAGCAGATACTTGAAGGTTTTAGGTAGCAGTGAGGTTATTAGAATTAATCAGTCCTTGAACCTTGCTAATCAAAACCCCAATTTCAGTTTGTTTGCAAAATTCTCCTTTGAACCACCTTGCCTGTACTAACACCTAATCTAAGTCTATCTTTTGCATGCGATATCTTGTGTCTAGTGGTAAATTATATTAGCAGCCATGATTATCACGTCAACTACAACCGATATTACGGAAAAGATACTTTCTTCTCGCATAATAAGAGGATTCATCTTACACAAAGAGAGAAGGGTGTTGAAAGATCCCCTTTATGCCCCCTTTTCTTTTCATTTTCTGGGATTTACAAAAATCCAAATCTTTCAAATCACTGATTTTTATACGTGAAGAACTTCTCGTTCAAGGGATATAAACGATTAGAACTTCCCTAGCCGATGATAATAATTGTTTTTGATTAATGTATAAGGCACGAATGTGAGGATATATATATATATATATATATATATATATATATATATATATATATATATATATATATATATATATATATATATATATATATATATATATTTGTTTTTTTTTTTTCAAGTTGGGCGTTTTAAAAGATTATGGTAGACAAGTTGATATAACATTTTCTAACTTTTTTCATTGCAAAGTAATTTTTTTTAATCCATACATGACAGTTTGTTGCTTAATTACGATAATCCATTTCATAGAAAAAAAAAATATAAAGTTTAGCGTATATCGACTCTTTCAAACAATATTTCTTATATCATTCATCTTCCATATTGAATCAAGAAAGATTTTTCTTTTTTAATGTCGGACAACATTCTAGAGAAATAATTTCATTATCATTTGAGTGATTATGTCGTTAATTTACCAAATTTGATCAATCAATACTGATCTGTTCTTCCAAAGCATAAACTGTTTTTTCCCTTTTCTTCTAATATCATCATGGCCCTTGTTTTTTTTTTTTTTTATTTAATTTCTCTTTTCCTTTCATTTCTATCATAATTTCGTTGTCACTCTTAACATTTCCTCCAATGTGAGAACCAGATTTATAGACCCCTTAAAGTTCCTATATTTCTGCTGGATGGGTCAGTGTGTGACTTCCGTTTGTGTTCTAGGAGAAATCTTTTGAGATCTCAAGTTAGGAAGCCAGCGACCATAACCTTCCCTTGGCTAACCCGTAGCTGTATTTTTCATCATGCATTTATTACTGTTTTAAATGAGATTTTTTAGGTTTTTTTTTCTATCTCTTATGGATATGTTTTTCATATTTATTTTGATACACTTTGTAATTTTAGGATATCCCTCACATATCGTCATAATAGTTGATTACCTCCGCCAAGGATGTTATGCTATCGAGTAGGTTTATTTATTTGTTTGTCTGTGGAAATTTAGCTGTGTGTATATGGACAGGATTACGTCAAAACGACTCTACACCTTTTAATATAAACTACCAAAGATATATCTTATGTCTTGAACGACCCTATTGACTTTTGGAGCTGACTCGGAACCAGATTCTAGATCAAGATTTACATTTTTCATGTGTCTGTGGTCAGGATTACGCTAAAACTACTCGTCAGAAATGACGAAACTCTTACCAACGATAGACCTGAGGATAAGGACCAGTAATATCTTCATCTTCTTTAGGAGCTATTAGATCAGCTTTAAGAAAAATAGTAAAAAAAGAAAAAAAAAACAATGAAAAAAAAAAACATTGCCATGCTTGTGCCCAGATCTTTAAACTCACTGAGGCAAGGTTATTTGTTTTTATGAGAATATTCCTAAAGAAATCGATAAAGGAAATTAAAACATATGACTATCTTCAGAGGAAGTAGATATTTGGTGAGTGGTGTCTGGTAATTGCAAGAATTCCTCTAAAATGGTCCTATTAAAGGTACCCTCAGTTGACTACTGTTGGTAAACTGTTCCTCTTTTACAGCTGCATTGGTGTATTCACCATATATTATAGAATAACTCTAAGGTTATTGCTTGTTGCAACTATATTTACAGGTATTGCAACAAAGGTTATTATTTTGCATAGCAAAGGTTTCAATTCTTGCATTACACGAGTTATGAACGAAAAGATAGAGGTGTCTGGTTTCAGTTCCAGTTTCATTAATGTAGATGATCACCAGAACGTAAGCCGAGTATAAACACCCCCTCCCCCACACTATGGTGCAAAGTCACAACAGTGGCCTCCCCAATAAACAGCTTAAGCTGACAGTTCCCGGCTTGAAACGATCTTCTTTCATACAAATGCTAGGCGAACACGTTACCGTGTTTACGAAAAAAGTCGAGGTATAACTAAGGACAGAAAGACACTGCTATATTTCCAACTTCTGACCCCACTAGATTCTTGTAGTAATCTTCTTTGGAAATCGACAACGTATTCAAAGATTGGCTCCTCTAAAAGTCACAGCCATAATTTGTTTAGTGTGGTTTTTTTATGTTATAGAGCCACTTTTTATTTCTGGCATATGAACTTTCTCTCTATGTTCTATTGGTTATTATTTAATTTTTTAAACATTTCTTTACTGATGTAATATCTATTTGACTCCCTGTTATTTTTCTATTTTATCTTTATATGCTTCCTTTATTTCTGTTTCATTTATTTTTTCACCTCCCAACAGGTTGTAGTTTGGATAATAATAATAATAATAATAATAATAATAATAATAATAATAATAATAATAATAATAATAATAATAATAATAATAATAATAATACGAGTGTGGAGAATTTTTTAATGGTTGTGTTCTGAGTGGGAACTTAGTCCGGGAAAGTCTCCTTATAACAGTTACATAAAGTTCAACAGGGGAGGATATGAGCACTTACTCTCGGGGCACAAACACCCTGCTAATACTTTACTGTCACAATTCACTAACCATCACTCTAAATACAAAAGGGGGAAATTTTACTGTCCAGAGGCCGAAGCACTCCACACGTAGGATTAACAATAATTTATGGCCTACTCTAGCTTTGTCAGGTCTATAGTCATCTCATTCTCAGGCTCTGTTCCGGCTCCGTCCCAGCTACCCCAATGAAATGCTGGACAGTTATTTTACGTTAATGTAATTAAGACAAAATCCAAAATGGGAGCAGTGATGTAAAGAACTTTAAAAGTTTAAAGATAAGGATCTTTACCTTCGAAGCAAATATGTTAATGCAAAGTACCTCGCTGTTACCACCTATAGACTTACTCTTTAAATATTGGGTATTTTGTCCCGTGATCAACTATTCATTTCACACATTAAAATAAACGAGGGAGCAAAAATACTAAGGAGGTTTAATTAACCTAATATTGATTTATTCGCAAATTTACATTAAACCAAAACGGACATCTTAACAACACAAAAAATGGTATCAAAAGAAATGCAATTTAAATAATGAAAATGATGGGTTAGACACGTGGTCTGCAACAATAAAAAATCATATGGGGTCGGACACGTGGCCCATGTGACCCAGAGACTGTGTTAGTCTCCAAGCAAGAAATAATAATGGAAAAATATTTACACACAATCCCACCGCACACAGTCCGAATATTGTAATTAGCCAGGTTCCCTATAAAGTTAAAATTAGTCTAAGCTAATAAAAAATGGGGGAAAACTAAATGGCCATTGATGTAGTACCTGCACTCCTTTGAAGATTAGTCCTATGCCCGTGATAGCTGTTGACCTGGTTGTTGCACTAATTGGCTCGCTGCACTCTTGCCTGGCTCACCCCAAGAATTCTCACTGTAGCTGTAACTAGGTACATCAGGGTCCTCTTCTTCTCAATCTCTCCGACCGGCAGCAACCCTTTGTGAGTCGCGTTTGGGCGAGTGGGATGGGATGGGGGTGAGCCAGAAGTACATGGGTTCAATGACCAGGCAGGTCAGCAAGCTAGGGCAGCTTCTCGTAGAATGGGCCAACACAGAGGTCGAGGAGGAGATCACCTGGCTTCACCTTGCCAAACAAGTGACGGTCATGATGCGCACGGTAATCCATTGGGGTTGCCATATCGGGACTTAAGGACAGGGCAATATATTGTTGAAAGGAGTGCAGAGGAGGCAGGATTTTGTACTAAATACTCAGATAAATCTTGCTGCTCTGAGGGAGGTTATATATACAATAATCCTACCTATTCTGGCTTGCTAAAAATTAATATTTAAAATGATTAATTAGCAATGGACTGGTACGATGGGCATACATCTTAAAATTAACAAACCTTAATTGGTATTGAGAAATATAAGATGCATTAATTCAGCAGTATTGGAATTTATATTTAAAATTCAGTTTAGAAATTTAATCTCGACCCACGTAGCTTAAGGAAAGAACCAACATACGCCGTGGTTACACTAAGGCCCTCTAACCTGCGTATCTACGCTGTGACGTCACGAGCATGGCGTGCGCCACTGTCAACAAGTTTAGATTAGTCCTTGCTATATTTCGTTAAAGAAAACTAGATGTAGGAGAGAATGGTTAAGGGGTAGCTATAGTATTAGTAGAAGAGATCTAAAAATACGATTAAAAGAAGAAGAGTGAAGAAAATTCTTCACACCCTGGGGATAAAGGGGAGAAAAAAGGGAGAGGGGTTAGTTCCGGCAAATGTGATTCAACTACTTGTTAGTATGAGTGAGATAAGCTTACTGGCTGAATGAAGAGTGAAGTCGTTCTTCACATCAACGTCCGTTTAAAGTTAACAAAACGTTGTTAACGTTAATTAAAATCAATTGAATCAAAAGTTATGCTTTCACGTGAATCTGGGGAATATCGAACCACGCAGGCAATGCTTCACGGAAGCGTTAAGATAAGTAAACAATCAGTGTTAACTTTAAACGTACGATGCAATAATAACAGAACGATTAAAAGTACTCGGTTCTTCCCACCCTAGGGGTACGGATAGAGCCAACAAAACGTAAACCAATATCGGTCGAGTTCAGCAACAAGTCAGGCCAAATGACAAATTAAAAATTATGGGGGTGAATCCCAATCCCGGTCTGACACCCAACGTTTTACATGAAATGTCTTTACATGTAAAATGACTGGCGTGATGAAAAGTTGGTATTCATTGCCTGACAAAAGGAAAAAAGTTAATTCCTTCTCGGCGTTACAAAGTAAAAGGTTATTTGACACTAGCCTGAATAATAAAATGAGACAAACTAGGTCCCCGGGGACATCGTATTTCTGACAACTAAGGTCTTGGATGTCATCTTCAAGGGAAACGTTTAAGATGGGAACATTAAAAACAAACCTTAATTTCAGCACGAGCTGAAGGATGTCAGGGGGATTATAGCAACATGACAAGTTGTCAAGGCAAAAATTGAATTTACGCTTTGAGGTTAAAGCAAGGGATTGACCTGGAAAATGCTGCTGTACGACTTGGCAATAATAATAAATGCTTACAGTTGCACCATATAAAAGTGAATGAAAATAATGAATGATGTTCATGTACCGTTATCCTTAAGCAAGGTGAATCGTAGACAGGCTCTAAGCTCCGGTGCTAGGTCTACGTGTGTGACCTTCGCTAAATCCGCCGTCAGCGCAAAAGGTTCCTTTCTGACTGCTAAAGTCTTTACCTTGCGATCACGCGCCTCATTCTGAGAGCGGATTTCAAATTTCGACATGGATATTTTAGCGTCGACACGGGTTGGAGCGGAAGTTACGGGCTTAAGAATAGGACAATCAGGCAACGTGAGCACTGGTCCATGGAATGGTACGGTTTTAATGAATGAATCTACTACCGGTACAGGCCTCTGCTGGCCATCACGCACACGGTTAAGTTGTGTGGTATCTGCGCTACCACTTGGGGGGTCCATTTTAAGACAATGAATGGGGTTTTCTCCGGGACGGACTGTCACCGGCGGCAAAGACAAAAGGGGTTGAGGTTGATCAAACGCTGGCGGCTTAAGGTTTGGAGATGAGGAAAAAGCAGGTGGGGCTGACTCCAAATTACTAATCGTATGCCGTGTTGGCAACATAGTATTGAAATGTGAAGATTGGGGAGTTGATACAAAATTAATTACATTGTGCTTTACTGCCAAGACATGAAACGGATCAACTAGGGGATCGTTAATAACATTTTCAACGGGACGTGTCACTGAAGGTGTCGCCTTTGAAAAAGAATTAGACTGATTAGCTTTAATAGTTAAATTGGGATGAGCCATGAGGCTATTAAAGGCAATTTCAACTTTACTTGAACAGGCAGCAAGCACGGAATAGTTTAATTTAACAATGGGATGGTCGTAATGACGTCTCCAAAAATTCTTGTAATTGCAAAGTTCATCTCTTACTTTACCAATAAGGTTTTTAAAATGATTTACGGATTCTGAACCCGTGCTGGGAAAATCTACAGAAGCAAGAGCATGAAGTGCGAGGTCTGCGTCCTCACACACAAAGGTGAACGTCAACTCCTGTTCCTTAAGCCTAGCGTTAATCTCCTCGGGGCTAAGCGTTTCCGCCTTAGGCGTTGGAGGGATGTTTACATTACTAGTGAAGTCCGCCATCTTGGAATGACCACGTTTTGATGAACGGATTCGTAAAAGCAAACAAAGGGTAACTGAATTTTCAAAAGAAATGTAAAAATGAAACTTTACACATTTACTAGCGTGGCAATTGAATATTTAAATTTACTCATGATGAGAAAAAATGGTTAAATGGACAAAAAACATATAAATCATGAAATTACTTTAAAATTCAAAGTGACCGGGTCCAACAAAGCAGACGTTGCCCAGGTCACGTGACTTTAGACTTTGCTAAAATGAATTATATACGCACGTGGCGATAATGACTAATTAATTTACTTTAAAGCAGAACATATTAGAAAGCACATGGGCTTATGAATGCAAAGATTGAAGTTAAAAGTTAAAATAACAGGTCGAGGCTGACACTGTTGTGACGATTTCACAATTACGGGCGCACTAAGGCAGCCACTGAACTACTCAAAATGTAGATAGGCACACAAGGCAACGACTTTAAAGAGCACTCTCGTGGAGGCTAAACAAATATAAAATTTCCCTCACGCGGAGGTAAAACAAAAATATCCTCGCTAAAGGACAAAAACAATATTTCCTCGCTAAAGGAAATTAAATTAACTACACGCAGTAATTTACTTACGGTAGCAAACAATTACGAACCCTTAGTTTGGGCTGTAAACAAGATCCGCCATCTCGGAACAAACACGTGGAATGAAACGGACTTGGGTTTAAGTTTCTACGTTACTCGTAAGAAGACTTAAAATTATGTTACGCCAATTCGCTCTGTAGGACAAGGACACTTGCTAGGTATACGGGAAACGTTAGTTAGAAAAGTTAATGTTGGTTAGGGAAGGTAAACGACACAAAGGAAGGTAGACCAAGGTACAAAATGTTACAAATTAGATGCTTAGCTAGCGAAATTAGTTGACAGGACGAGTACACCGGCGCTCTAGCTGAGCAGTAAACACGGGCGTCTGAACAACAAAAAACCTTAGTTCAAGTAGCTTAGAACTTTCTGGTATAAGTGGATTCCGCCACAACACGTGGGTGAACGGATCCGAGACAGAGTGAAGTTCCTACGACAAATTCTAGTCTTTCTGTAGAGAACATTCAAGCAACAAATTAACATGGTTACGTAGTTCTTTCCTTAAACACGTGGTCGATACAATAAGATCATGTTGATTACAAATTTCTCTTCCCAATTAAAGTCTGGGCATTACATATTCGACAAACTGGCTGTGTGCGTGTGGGTAAGTGATATAGCGAGTTACTATATGCTTAATCAAGCTGATTAATTACGTTAATGCTTCACAAGTCAAAGGTAAAAGATCCGGTTCGAAGGACCACTCGTGTGGAGAATTTTTTAATGGTTGTGTTCTGAGTGGGAACTTAGTCCGGGAAAGTCTCCTTATAACAGTTACATAAAGTTCAACAGGGGAGGATATGAGCACTTACTCTCGGGGCACAAACACCCTGCTAATACTTTACTGTCACAATTCACTAACCATCACTCTAAATACAAAAGGGGGAAATTTTACTGTCCAGAGGCCGAAGCACTCCACACGTAGGATTAACAATAATTTATGGCCTACTCTAGCTTTGTCAGGTCTATAGTCATCTCATTCTCAGGCTCTGTTCCGGCTCCGTCCCAGCTACCCCAATGAAATGCTGGACAGTTATTTTACGTTAATGTAATTAAGACAAAATCCAAAATGGGAGCAGTGATGTAAAGAACTTTAAAAGTTTAAAGATAAGGATCTTTACCTTCGAAGCAAATATGTTAATGCAAAGTACCTCGCTGTTACCACCTATAGACTTACTCTTTAAATATTGGGTATTTTGTCCCGTGATCAACTATTCGTTTCACACATTAAAATAAATGAGGGAGCAAAAATACTAAGGAGGTTTAATTAACCTAATATTGATTTATTCGCAAATTTACATTAAACCAAAACGGACATCTTAACAACACAAAAAATGGTATCAAAAGAAATGCAATTTAAATAATGAAAATGATGGGTTAGACACGTGGTCTGCAACAATAAAAAATCATATGGGGTCGGACACGTGGCCCATGTGACCCAGAGACTGTGTTAGTCTCCAAGCAAGAAATAATAATGGAAAAATATTTACACACAATCCCACCGCACACAGTCCGAATATTGTAATTAGCCAGGTTCCCTATAAAGTTAAAATTAGTCTAAGCTAATAAAAAATGGGGGAAAACTAAATGGCCATTGATGTAGTACCTGCACTCCTTTGAAGATTAGTCCTATGCCCGTGATAGCTGTTGACCTGGTTGTTGCACTAATTGGCTCGCTGCACTCTTGCCTGGCTCACCCCAAGAATTCTCACTGTAGCTGTAACTAGGTACATCAGGGTCCTCTTCTTCTCAATCTCTCCGACCGGCAGCAACCCTTTGTGAGTCGCGTTTGGGCGAGTGGGATGGGATGGGGGTGAGCCAGAAGTACATGGGTTCAATGACCAGGCAGGTCAGCAAGCTAGGGCAGCTTCTCGTAGAATGGGCCGACACAGAGGTCGAGGAGGAGATCACCTGGCTTCACCTTGCCAAACAAGTGACGGTCATGATGCGCACGGTAATCCATTGGGGTTGCCATATCGGGACTTAAGGACAGGGCAATGTATTGTTGAAAGGAGTGCAGAGGAGGCAGGATTTTGTACTATTATTATTATTATTATTACTATCCAAGCTACAACCCTAATTGGAAAAGCAAGATGCTATAAGCCCAGGGGCTCCAATAGGGAAAAATAGCCCAGTGAGGAAAGGAAATAAGGAAATAAATAACTGAAGAGAACAAATTAACAATAAATCATTCTAAAAAAAGTAATGTCAAAAGAAATATATCATATATAAACTATTAACAACGTCAACAACAAAAATGTCATATATAAACTATAAAAAGACTCATGTCCGTCTGGTCAACAAAAAAGCATTTGCTCCAACTTTGAACTTTTGAAGTTCTACTGATTCAACAACCTGATTAGGAAGATCATTCCACAACTTGGTAACAGCTGGAATAAAACTTCTAGAGTACTGCGTAGTATTGAGTCTTATGATGGAGAAGGCCTGGCTATTAGAATTAACTGCCTGCCTAGTATTACGAACAGGATAGAATTGTCCAGGGAGATCTGAATGTAAAGGATGGTCAGAGTTATGAAAAATCTTATGCAACATGCATAATGAACTAATTGATCGACGGTGCCAGAGATTAATATCTAGATCAGGAATAAGAAATTTAATAGACCGTAAGTTTCTGTCCAACAAATTAAGATGAGAATCAGCAGCTGAAGACCAGACAGGAGAACAATACTCAAAACAAGGTAGAATAAAAGAATTAAAACACTTCTTCAGAATAGATTGATCACCGAATATCTTAAAAGACTTTCTCAATAAGCCAATTTTTTGTGCAATTGAAGAAGACACAGACCTTATATGTTTCTCAAAAGTAAATTTGCTGTCAAGAATCACGCCTAAAATTTTGAAAGAGTCATACAAATTTAAAGAAACATTATCAATACTGAGATCCGGATGTTGAGGAGCCACCGTCCTTGACCTACTTACAATCATACTTTGAGTTTTGTTAGGATTCAACTTCATACCCCATAATTTGCACCATGCACTAATTTTAGCTAAATCTCTATTAAGGGATTCACCAACCCTAGATCTACATTCAGGGGATGGAATTGATGCAAAGAGAGTAGCATCATCTGCATATGCAACAAGCTTGTTTTCTAGGCCAAACCACATGTCATGTGTATATAGTATGAAAAGTAATGGGCCAAGAACACTACCCTGTGGAACATCGGATATCACATTCCTATACTCACTATGGTGCCCATCAACAACAACTCTTTGAGATCTACTACTTAAAAAATCAATAATAATGCTAAGAAACGACCCACCCACTCCCAACTGTTTCAGTTTGAAAACAAGGGCCTCATGATTAACACGGTCAAAGGCAGCACTAAAATCAAGGCCAATCATACGAACTTCCCGACCACAATCAAGGGATTTCTGTACAGCATTGGAGATTGTAAGAAGGGCATCACATGCTCCAAGGCCTTTCCGAAAACCAAATTGCAAACTAGGGAATAGATGATTACCTTCAGCAAACCTATTAAGACGTTTTGCCAGAAGACGTTCAAAAACTTTAGATAATATGGGAGTTATGGAAATTGGGCGGTAAATACTCAGATAAATCTTGCTGCTCTGAGGAAGGTTATATATACAATAATCCTACCTATTCTGGCTTGCTAAAAATTAATATTTAAAATGATTAATTAGCAATGGACTGGTACGATGGGCATACATCTTAAAATTAACAAACCTTAATTGGTATTGAGAAATATAAGATGCATTAATTCAGCAGTATTGGAATTTATATTTGAAATTCAGTTTAGAAATTTAATCTCGACCCACGTAGCTTAAGGAAAGAACCAACATACGCCGTGGTTACACTAAGGCCCTCTAACCTGCGTATCTACGCTGTGACGTCACGAGCATGGCGTGCGCCACTGTCAACAAGTTTAGATTAGTCCTTGCTATATTTCGTTAAAGAAAACTAGATGTAGGAGAGAATGGTTAAGGGGTAGCTATAGTATTAGTAGAAGAGATCTAAAAATACGATTAAAAGAAGAGTGAAGAAAATTCTTCACAACGAGAATGCAAAAAAATTCATTAATCCAACTTTCATTGTGGGATAAAGATATAAAGTTTGCATAATACTTAATGTGATTTTAAGAAGATTCCTCATTATATGACTAAAGACTTATTGTTAATGGATCAATATATTTACCGATAACATCTTGCTTTGCATCGTCTGTCTGTAAGTTCTCAGTGCGTTTTAGGGCGTTTGACCAATTTCCTTTGGTCACCGAATACAGTGCTTATTATGCTACATAGGTCTTTGCTTGCGACAAAACTAAGTTCAACTGAAATTTATAAGTCGCTTATGAGTTATATATATTTCTGGAGTATTAATTAACCATTTCTATAAGTTGACATTTTAACATATTGTCAATTGGTGCTGTTTGATACTATGGGAGTTTTATTTAGTCCTACTGAATGATAAGGTGCATTATCCATCACAAGTATGGAAGATGGGGATATACTTGGCAGTAAATGCTTAAAAATCCATTGTTCAAATACGGCACGGATTGACAAATAGCTTATGATTCCTATGCCCGTCTCTTTTATTGCCTCTTTAATCGCTGAGGCATCTCTCCCGTAGTGTTTTTTTCTCTCTCTCTCTCTCTCTCTCTCTCTCTCTCTCTCTCTCTCTCTCTCTCTCTCTCTCTCTCTCTCTCTCTCTCTCTCTCTCTCTCTTTCCTATATTGAGAAGCTCAAGTTATCTATCGTCGCTGGTGGTCCCTTTCAGTACGTGGCTGCAAGTAATAATTTCTAACGCAAGCGAATTATTAGATGCCTGTTGCTGTCCTGAGAAACTATATCGGACAAGTAACTTTTGTGCCACATTTCATCATAGTACTACTGAATATTGATACAAAAGTATAACACATTTAAAACTGATTTTTTTATACCATTAAAGTTTTTCATTTACAATAACTGTATTCATTACAACCACCAAATCCATCCTTTTCTCTTTATCTACAAAACACAAGTCGGAAATATGACACCATTTGTAATGGTCCCCAGATACACCTCAACCTTCCTCATAAATTCGACAGAGAATAGCCAAGATTACTGAGAGAAGAAAACAATCAGTAACCAATTCAAATCTAAGAATATAACGAGAGAGAGAGAGAGAGAGAGAGAGAGAGAGAGAGAGAGAGAGAGAGAGAGAGAGAGAGAGAGACTTCTTGAATAAGATACTGCGTTAGCAAGATGTATTTGGCGATTTACTATCAAATACTGCTACAACATAAAACTTGCAGTGGGAAAACATGTTACAGGGTATAATGCTCTTCCACCATCCCAGTATGTAGATATTGGAATAGTTCCAAAGTACCAGCAACGCCTAACTATGATTATCAATCGGCTTTCGTAGTAATAAGGCAGACAATGAGGCAGAGAAGAGAAATGTCGTTTGTACTTCCCGCACTTGCTACATTCTTGGTCATTATCAGTCATAAAAACTCCCACTAAAAGTTGATTTGCAGATGGAAAGTAAGCATTACAATTCTTTATATAGATTTTAGATTTTCAGTGATATGCATTGAAAAATGGGTGGCTCTCAATGTTTTTTTTTAATTATTAAAGACTGAAATATAATAAATTATCGACAAAATTAGGACAGCGTACGTTTATATTTTAGTTGACGTCTGGAATTCATAAACAAAATCGAATATTTTTGGTTATGAGAGTATTCAGAATAAAATCCTTTGTGGTTTAGATCTATCTTTTAGATCTATCAATTTATTAGTCTTCTTCACATAAATTGCCTCATGTTTATACATAACATACAACCAAGTATAGAATAAAGATTTTAATCAATATATTCTTTTTATGATAATTTTTTATAACAATGTTACAATTCAGGGAGGAAAATCAGAATAGCCACAACCCAATGAGGAAACAATATCAGGGATATAGGAAATGAAGAATATATCATTAATGAATAGGAATAATAAATATATGATATTAGAAACAACGTGTCCAGATTTTCAGAACTAGATCGCCATACATGGATGAG